>NC_043022.1:22496560-22561560 GCF_006345805.1 Octopus sinensis
TGAAATAAAGTGTCTTGCTCAAGAACATAACACGCAGCCTGGTCCAGGATTCGAGTTCACAACCCCACGATCGTAAGCTCGACGCTCTAACTACTGATACATGCACCTTCTACACATATACTCATACATATTCTCACATACTTATACACATAAACAAATGCTCATACATACACAAGAGAATACTCATTGCAAAGCATTGATAGACCCAAACACAATTATATACATATACACACACACTTAAGCACATATACATTATTCTTCATTCACAAAATACTTACATACAAACAGGGCACGCTAAGAATTTAAAATGACGTTATCGAAACAAACTAGGTATTGTGAGAGGAGAAGATGTATTGAAAGATTGGGAGGAGGGAAAGAAAGGTTAAAAGAAAGTAAAAAAAAAAATGAGTGGGGAGAGGAACAGGCAAGTTGTAAATATAAAAACATGCGTAAAAAGAAAAGGAAATAAGGGGATAGAGGGGAAACTATTGGAAGTAAGCTGGAAGAAAAACTAAAATAAAATTTGCAGAAATTATTATTAGGTTATGGGAAGAAATTATTTGAGTGTGTGTTTGCGTGTGTGCATATGAATATAAATGTTACATTTTATAGGAATTTCTATTTCTGTTAACATGTTTTGTTTGATGAGTGTTATTATTTATGGCCTTCCTGATGAGATTGATGCATTGCTGACCATAATTTATCCTGTCGGACATTTTTTTGCGCACACCTGTGGATACATATGTGTATGCCCCCATGCATGTCTACATATGCACACAAACATATACATCTACGTATACAATTATTTCTCGTATATCTGTGTATGTGTGTAAAATATAATCCTTCATCATGTGTTGACTAGAAAATAGTCCAATATTGAGGTATATAAGTCTTGTAAGGGAAAAAGTGGGCATTACTAAGCATGATCTTTCTACCCTCCATCTCCATACCTTACTCCCCCCTCGTCCACTCTAATTCTGTGTCCTCTCTCTCTCCACAGCTTGTACCACCTCTCAGTATGTTACATAATCCAATGAACTGTGTGGTCACCAAATTTGTCCGTACCTCAACCAACAAATTCAGATGTCCAATCTTTGTCTTAACGGTATGTAATATTTTATATTTTCAGTTGTCTACTGTATATTTTCACCTTCTCTTAATTTTAAAGCTTTCATTGTTTTTCAATCAACATCAATGGAAATTGTAGCTGTGATACCGGTGCCGGTGGCACATAAGAGAACCATCCGAACGTGGCCGTTGCCAGCGCCGCCCCGACTGGCCTCCATGCCAGTGGCACGTAAAAAGCACCATCCGATCGTGGCCGTTGCCAGCCTGGCCTGGCCTCTGTGCCGGTGGCACATAGAAGCACTGTCCGATCATGGCCGTTTGCCAGCCTCGTCTGGCAACTGTGCCGGTGGCACGTAAAAAGCACCCACTACACTCATGGAGTGGTTGGCGTTAGGAAGGGCATCCAGCCGTAGAAACATTGCCAGATCAGACTGGGCCTGGTGCAGCCTTCTGGCTTCCCAGACCCCAGTTGAACCATCCAACCCATGCCAGCATGGAAAGCGGACGCTAAACGATGATGATGATGTGTTTAATTATCCTTATCTTTTTCTGTGACCAAGTTTTAAATATTTTAATATTTAGGAAAGTGCTAAGCTGGCACAATCATTACTGTGGTGGGCAAAAATGCTTTGTGGTATTTCTTCTGACTTTATGCTCTGGGTTGACTTTTCCTTTCATCCGTTCAGTACCAGTTGAGCACTGGTGTAGGTGTAATGGACTTATCCCCTCCTCCAAAATTTGCTGGCCTTGTGCTAAAATTTGGAATCAGTATTTTAATAATAAGGAAGGTGGTAAGTTTGTAGAATTGTTATTGTACTGGATGCAAAATGCTTCATGGCATTTCTTCTGACTTCATTCTGGGTTCAAATACAGCTAGGGTCGACTTTGCCTCACAGGGTTGATTAAATAAATACCAATTGAGTACTATGGTTGTTGTAATTGACTTACCTCCTCCCCTGAAATTGCTGGCTTTGTGCCAAAATTTGAAACTAGTGTTTTAATAGTCGAGGTCATCTTAAATCTGATTGGCACCCCTCATTGCCCCTCCCCTCTCATCTATCAGTCTGCCCCTTTGCCTGCTCCACCATATAATGTTCCCTTGTCTTTCTACCTGCTGTGTAAAGTTGTTTTTCTGTCCTCATGTAAAGGCCTCATGTCACCATCATGTAATGTCCTCTTGTCGTTCACCCCACCCCCTTGTATAAAGTTCTTTTGTCAGTCCCTTCCCATATAATGTTCTCTTGCCTGTACCTATTAATGTCTCTTCAACTGTCACTCTTACAGCAAATAAACCATTATTATCATTGGTAAATAATCCTTTCTACTATAGACACAAGACGTGAAATTTTAGGAGAAGGGGATAATTGATTACATTGACCCAAGAGCTTGACTGGTACTTACTTTATCAACCATGAAAGGATGAAAGGCAAGAATCAACCTTGGTGGAATTTGAACTCAGAACATGCAGGCTGATGAAATACTTATTTCTATACTACCCACAAGGATTAAGTTGATTACATCGACCCCAGTGCGCAACTGGTACTTAATTTAATTGACCCCGAAAGGATGAAAGGCAAAGTCGACCTCGGCGGAATTTGAACACATAACGTAACGGCAGACAAAATACGGCTACGCATTTCGCCCGGCGTGCTAACGATTCTGCCAGCTCGCTGCCTTGTCGTAGGCAAATAATAATAGTAGCGACTTAGCAGAATCAGTAGAGTAACGGCACAAAACCAAACTCATCTAGATTTATTCTCTTCCTAATTAGATGGGCTATGACCGTCTCTCTAACTTTTGCCTGATCTAACAGTTTGATACTCCTGTAATTATTTCTGTCTAAGGTATCACCTTTAACTGTGTAGCTGTGATTTTGTGCATATTTGCTTGTGTAAACCTCTATTTGGTAAAATAAATGAAAATCTAATTTTGTGTTTTATTCAGTGGACACCTGAAGGAAGGCGTTTAGTAACTGGTGCTTCCAGTGGGGAGTTCACTCTGTGGAATGGTCTTACTTTCAATTTTGAAACCATCCTTCAGGTAAGGAAAAGACTTTTTATGCTAACACACACACACACACACTCTACGACTACTACTACAACAATTGTTAGCCTTATCAGCTTGCTATATTACTGGGCCATTTGATGTCAAGGTGCATGCGCATACGCACACATAGGTGAGGGTTGGCAGTAGGAAAGGCATCTGGCTGTAGTAAATCTGCCTCAAAGAAGCTCCATCTGACCAATGCATGCATGGAAATCTGGATGTTAAATGATATTATATGAGACAAACATTTTTGCCACATAGTGGAATTGAACCGGAAACCATGTGGTTGGAAAGCAAACTTCTTAATCACACAGCTTTACGTGCACCTATATTGTCACAGAAAAAAAATGGGACAGTGATTATGTCAAGGATACTTTTCATCATTAGGTTAACTATGTGAATTCCCCCTCATCAAATACTTTCCATAAGGAGACCTAGTAGCCCCCTTGATGTTGATATGGTCCAGGAAGGAATGGAAATGCTTTGTTCTTTGATCTTTCCCTTCAGTTTCACAGAATATAGATTACTGTTTGTATTTAAACCATACACAATCCTCTTTTTTTTGAAGATTTTCTGTGTTAATCTTTTAACATTCAGATATTACTCTGTCAAATATAATGCTTATTTATTCAAAATGTTTTCACTCAATCATGCATTGTCTTGTAAGCTTCAAAATTTCAACAATGCAGTTATTTTTAGACTAACATTGTAGGGTAAGTGTGAGAGACCAGACTTGCTTTGTTTGAACATAAATCAGATAGAATATTTGGGCTGGATATGGCGAGTTTAAATGTTAGGGGATTAAAACCAAGCTGGATTTTAACAATCTTATATGGACCCCATCCCCACCAAGGGTCATGTGGATGAAGTTGAGAACCACCAGTGTAAGACATCATATATACATACACGTTCTACATGATGAAAGTGGGTCAATTTTCATACATTTGGATATCAATTTTCATACATTTGGACAGCTGGGATGTTTTCCATCGTAATAGGGCTGCTGGATCAGGACTGTCTTGGGACTACTATTAAAGCATTTTCCTTTCTTAATGCATACACAGATATCCAAATGTATGAAAATTGACCCACTTTCATCATGTACAACGTGTATGTATATATATGATGTCTTACACTGGTGGTTCTCAACTTCATCCACATGACCCTTGGTGGGGATGAGGTCCATATAAGATTGTTAAAATTCATGTTATAAATTGCTTATACTTCTATTATACACAAAATATTTTTATCTTTTTTATGCAATTCCTAATAGTATTTAATGAAAATACAGTATGATTTTTTTTTATATACATTGAATGGCTATGGTAGTCCATTAGAATGAACCAGGAATCAAAGGGGTCTGTAGGCAAAAAATGATTGAGAACTACTGTTTTAGACTATATCTGTATGTTTGTATGTATATATCTGTGTATGTGTGTAATTGCATAATTATGGAATCTTTCCTTTCTTCTTTGTTACTAGGCACATGATACATCAGTGCGTGCCATGGTGTGGAGTCACAGCGACACTTGGATGGTTACTGCAGATCATGCTGGTTATATAAAGTACTGGCAATCTAACATGAATAATGTAAAGATGTTTCAGGGCCATAAGGAACCAGTTCGAGGTATCAGGTACGCTACACGGAGTCCACAACTGGCCTGGGCAGGCAGTAGTAGGAACGCTCTTACCTTCATTTCTGAAATTATTGGCACCATCTTCTGTGCCTTTTTTAATGTTGTTGCAGTTTATTTAACCATTACTAGATCTCAGGGTTCTTCTGTTGATGAAAAACTATTAATGTATGATGAAGACATCCTAGATTCTGGCTAAAGTTTGTGAGTTACTGTAGCAATTTGGATTTTATCTGTTTTGTCCAACTGTTCAGATAGCATGTGTGTTTAATAACCTTGAGTTTACTCTTACATGCTTCTCTGATTTGGTTGACATACTGGGTCCAGTCTGGTCACTGTTTGGACATTGCAAATTTATGGGTTGAATGATGGTCGTAGCTACATGTTCATGGATCACTGGGCCCGGATATAGAAGTGGCGGCCTCTGCTACATGTCTGGATTACTGGGCCTGAATGTTGCATAGGTGGTCATTGCTTCATGTTTATGGATCAGTAGTCCTGAATGTGGTAGTGGTGGTCACTCATATATTTATGGATCATTATACTCGAACATGGTGGTGACAGTGGTCATCACAACAAGTTTAGAGTGAGGCCGTTATCTCCAGGTGTAGTTGCTGGTGTGCTGTAATGACTTGCGACATGTCTTGGGTATTTAAAAACTTGCAGGGCCCATTCCTCTTCAGTTGGCTTCTTATGAGGTGAAAGTAGGTGAGAAAGATGAGCAACATCTTTCTCTTCTTCTTACCCTCTTTCATCTTATAAAATCTACTCCAATACCAGACTGGTAATTTATTTATCAACTCTGAAAAGGACAAAAAACAAAGTTAACATTGGTTGAATTTGAAATCAGAGTACAGAAAGCGGGAATAAAAATTGCAAAGCAATAAACTATACATAAATGTATCACTGGATCTGAATGTAATGGTGATGGTAACGTCAGCTACTGGTTCTTGATATGGCGTTGTAGCTGGCCTACAATATTTTCTTTTATTTTGCCACAGTCATTAGGCTGCAGCCGTGCTCGGGCACCACCTTGAGGAATTTTAGTTGAACTAATCGACCCCAGTATTTATTATTTTTTTTAAGCCCGGTGCTAACTCTACCGGTCTCTTTTGCTGAACCATAAGGTACAAGAACATAAACAAACCGACACTGGTTGTCAAACGGCGGTGGGGGACACACAAAGATACACACATGCACACATATACAATGGGCTTCTTTCAGTTTCTACCAAATTGGCTTTTGTTGGCCCATGGTTATAATAGGAGACACTTGCCCAAGGTGCCATGCAGTGGGACTGAACTCATTGCCATGTGGTTGGGAAGCAAACTTCTTACCACACAGCTATGTCTGCATCTTTATTCTTTCATTCCTTAGTCTATTAAGACTGATGCAGTGTTTTCTTTCATATTCTGACACTCATCATCATTTAATATCCACTTATCCATGCTTGCATGGGCCAGGTGGGATTTGTTGGGGAAGTGGATTTTTTTTAAAGACCTGAATGCCCATTCTCTTAACCAGTTCTTGTTTCCAAGCAAGAAAATATTTCACACGGCCAGGCATCTTTTTCACAGAAGACTAGAAGCAAACATTGCTTGTATGCTCATTTACAACCACCATGCGATGTCATGACTAGGGTGCACTTGCATACATACACACACACACTCATTTATAAAAGCCCACTACTATATGGGCTTTCATGGTTTCCTTCTATCCACAAAGCTAAATTTTTGAGGGCTAAATCTATTTAATTTAAATGTTACCAGCCCTGTCACATATATATGTTGGTTCTGCAAGGAGATTATTATTATTATGATGTCTTAGTTTAACTCTTTTGTTACCAACCTGGCTGAAACTGGCACTGGCTCTGAGTACAAATGTCTTGTTTTCATAAGTTTTGAATCAAAATCTTCCACTAAACCTTAGTCACAATTTATGTTCCTAACACTACCTAAATGATAACTAAGTTATTTTACTAAATTCTTTGTTTTATTTAAAGTAATTGAGCGAAACACAGAGTATCTCAAAATAAATACAGTAACAAATGGGTTAATGTCTTTGGAATAGTCAGGCAGTTAAACTATTATACGAGGTAGGCCAATGGTTCTCAACGGGGTCCATATAACTCGGGGGGGAAGGGGGTCCATGTAAAATTTAAAAATTAAATGCAATAAAATTGGTTATATTTCTACAATACACAAAATATTTCAATGTCTTAAATACAATTCCTAATAATCAGTTATAAAGATATTTACTCTTTTACTTGTTTCAGTCAATTTGACTGTGGCCATGCTGGAGCACCACATTTAGTTGAACAAATCGACCCCAGGACTTATTCTTTGTAAGCCTAGTACTTGCTCCATTGGTCTCTTTTGCCGAACCGCTAGGTTATGGGGACGTAAACACACCAGCATCGGTTGTCAAGTGATGTGGGGGGGGGGCAAACACACACACACACACACACACACACACACATGTATATATATACATATACACGACGGGCTTCTTTCAGTTTCTGTCTACCAAATCCACTCACAAGGCTTTGGTCGGCCTGAGGCTATAGTAGAAGAGACTTGCTCAAGGTGCCATGCAGAGGGATTGAACCCGGAACTATGTGGTTCGTAAGCAAGCTACTTATCGCACAGCCACTATAGGATTTTTGAAACATTGAATGACTGTGGGGTCCAGTAGAGTAAAATAGGAATCGAAGGGGTCCATAGGTAAAAAATGTTCGAGAACCACTCAAACTGTCCCCATAATTCATAAACCAATTTTGTAGTGTAGATTCTGCCCAAAGATTACATTAAATTTACAAAGTGTTTGTGTATGTTCAGCACCTTACACTTTAATACAATGAGTAGGTAGTTCTATTGATTGAACAACTGGAACATACACCAAAACTGATGTATAACCCACCCATCATAGAAAGTAGGGTATTTTCTAAAGATAAAATAACTGTTTAACTATTGTGAGTGTTAAAACTGAAATAGGGATCTATGCTGTTCTTTTGGGTAACTTATTTACCATATTGAAAAAGCACAATTCTCCATTCCTTAGAATTTGAAATTTGGGATGTCTGAATCCTCTCTAGGTTATTGTCTTATTTTCGAAGCTATGTTATTTTTATTCCATTTCAATTAAACTGCACTGGCATTAATTATGTATATGTATTTTTTTTTTAATTCAATTTAATCTTCATCTTTATTTACTAATTAAATAAAGTTGTTTTTTTTTTCTTCTCCTCTTAACCCTAACCCTCTTCCATTTGCTCAACTAATAAACTTAAAATCTGGGTTTGGCCCCTATTCCATGCTTTGCCATAATACCACTTCAATAAAGCTGCTTCCTTTCTCTGTTATCAATAAAGTTGATATCGTATATATTTGTGTGTATGTGTGTGTGTATATATATATATATTTGTGTATATATCCCTTTCAAAGATGATGCGTTATAGATGTGCAAAGAATTTGGTTGCCTTTGATTTAGATTTATATATTTCCTGTAAGAAAGTTTTCTAATTTCATTAGATATGCAATGTGTGTGTTTATGTTTATCTCTCTGTATGTGTCTGTCTGTGTGTATTTGTGTTTTAACACAATACATTAAACTAACCTACTTTTAATGATTTATCAAATTAGGTCATGTTATATTTTGCCTTATTTAATTCTTCAACAGAGATGAAAAGATATTGTGTTGTTTATTCACATCTGGGTCTAAACCAGAGTGATCCTTGTTGTGAGTTTCTGGGAACTAATCAGGTGTCTCTGCTATTCTATTAAGAGTTATTTCTTTGGCTTTACAATCTTATTTTTTTCATTGTCTAGTTTCCATTTTCTCTGTTAATCACATCGAACTCCATTACTTTACTGAAAAGAATTTTAGCAAGACCTCTCTGCTTAGTTATATAAAGCAGCATAGCATTCTCACATAACTTTGCTTGTGTATTGTTGGTCATACAAGATACCATCCCCCCATTTTACACCAAAAATTGGTTAAATGTTTCTTCCTAATCACAAGAGAGTACCGTTGTATTTTAATATCAGTTAGATTAATTTAAGTAAACTATATCATATACAGTATTATATACTGATCAGTTAACCACTAGCCAAGCTAATTTTAACTATACCAAGTGTATCATATTATATTACAGTTTCCTCTGCTCACATAAATAAACTAGTCTTTAAACTATTGGATATTATTAGTAGTTGCGATATGAAGTTAGATTACCCCAGGTTTATTGGACTTAACATAAAGTTTATGTAATATAAGTTTGTTTCAACTCTATTTACTAAATTTTTTTATTAATTTAAACAAGATTCTCTAGATTTATCTAAGTGTAAGGTTATTTTGATCAGTGAAAACTGGTACTCTTTCAGTTAGATGAGGATTACAGTTGGTGTGATCAGTGGAACAGCCTGCTTGTGAAATTATCGTGCAAGTGGTTGAACACATGCACCGTTAATGCAGTTCTCAGGCAGATTTAGCATGACCCAGAATGTGGCAAGGCTGGCCCTTTGAAATACAGGTACTACTTGTTTTTGCCAGCTGAGTGGACTGGAACAACATGAAATAAAGTGTCTAGCTCAAGGACTCAACGCGTCGCCGGGAATTGAACTCATGACCATACATTCATGCGCTAAATACCCTGACCACTCGGCCACATGCCTAGAGCAGGGAAATAACTCAGAAAAAACAAGGATTTAAATGTTAATTTGGTTTTTGAGTAGGAGGAATGTTTGATAATTGCAGACTCTTACACCTCATCCATTTTCAACTGTTTCTTACTTTCTTGACATTGTAAGACTGGTCAGCGAAGGGTGTTTTGTGATTTTGTTGTTTGTATGGGACAAATCACAAAAATACACAAGTTAACTTAAAAGATATTAGTTATCTTGTACAGAATTGGTTGACAGATAATAGTTGTCTTGTAGAGAATTGACTGAGAGGTACTAGTTGTTATCTTGTAGATAATAACTGTTTGATAAATGGCAATTATAGAATGGAATATTTATATTCTGTATGTGTTGTCTTCTCTTGACTACATTCACCCCAAAGATTGGTTGTAATGCTGTAAGACTTAGATAAATGTCTCTTTATTCATAGTAGTGAATATTGTTTGTCGTTAAATCTCTGAACTCTTTTAACTACAAGGGAGTTGGTTTCTATGTTGCTCTTATTTAATTTGCATCTTAGTCAATATCAGTTATATTCAAATTGCTACCTAATATTTCTCTCCCTCACTCATGTCTGTGTCAGAGTTGAACTTGTTTTCAGCCTTGTAGACTGTGCTGTCCAAGAACATGACACAAACTGTTGTGATGTGCATAACCAATAGTCCATTACTTTGCATCTTGTTTTGAGTTGTGGTTGGTCAGAATTTTCTCTGTAAACATGTTCAGCTATGTCTTTCTGCTGGTCTTATATCTTGGATTGTTTCTATTTCAAATACTAATGGTACAAGAGAAGGTTGATTCATAAGCTACAACATTCACAGAAATAGATCAGTCTTCATTTTTTTTTGTTTTTTTGTTCCCCTCTGAATATTTTAGGGAATTCAATGATTACATTTTTTAAAAAATAGGTCACATGTCTGATCCTTCTGACATAACTCATTTTCTTTTATTCTTCCACAAAATTTTATCTGTATTTTGCTCTGCAAATTTCTGATTCTCTGTTAGTGGCATGGCCCTTAGTATTGATTCCCAACTTAAGTTGCCAATTTAGCTTTGAGGAAAAAAAAAGAAAAGGAATGAATGTCAACTCTTCAACTTGCTATTTTTTTTTATATATATAATACTTTTTATAATACATCTTTGATCTTGTCCCAGAATAGAATCTCCAAGAAAACAATCCCATTTAATCCCTTCTTATGTTTAACCCTTTAACATTTAGGTTACTCTGACAAATAATATCAAGCTTATTTTATCATATTATTTTGAATTAATCATGCATTATGTCATAGCTTGAAGATTTTGATGATCTAATTGTATATTTTTATAATGACATTGTAGTGTAGGTATGAGAGGTTGGATCTGGCTAGTTTGAACATTAAACAAGTAGGATATTTTGGCTGGATATGGCCAGTTTAAATGCTAAAGAGTTGAACTGGGTATGTGGTATGACAACAGTGGTGATGATGTTGAGGAATAAGTTTTATATTTCATTGTCCTGAACGTTAAGTTTTTACTAAACTGAAACAGGTGGATACTCTTGACACATTTCTTAGACATTTTAAGAAATCTTCACCTTATTTGAACTAAGAGTTGCTAATCGATGTTTGCATATCCTGCTGCTTGTTTTTTTCCTCTTTTTTTTTTCTTTGGCTTTTCATCTTTACCCTGCCCTTGTCCCAGTGGGCATCTTATTAATGATAAAGAGGAATATATATATCCACGTGAAACTGAAACTGCTCTTTCAATAAACACATTCGTTCATCCTGTCAGAATGATTACCTGTCTTACTCTGTATGTTTGTGCATGTTCGCATACACCTATAAATATTATATATATATAATATCGACTTTTGAAAAAGTCTATAAATGCAAAAAATACGAATTCAATGAAAATGTTAAAAAAAAAAAAATTTGATTTAATAAATATAAAAAACAACAACCAAATCAATGTTAATGAAAAGGGATATTATTGGCCTGTTTACACTTTCTGTTTCTATGGCAACAACTTAGTATCACTGGCAACAGTATCAGTAGCCGAACAATTTGTATATATATTCATATACATACATATATATATATATATCAATAAAATAAAATTTTTGCCCCTCTCCCACATGATTATTATGATTGATTATTATTATTATTTGTAAGATTAAATAAAAATAAGAAAAATAAATAAATACCTTTTTTCTTACGTAATAAAGATAAGATTTCTTAATAAAAATAATTTGGTAAAAGTAAGCCATTTGTATCTGTTGTCTTTATTTTCACGACAACTCTCATACGTGTATGACTAACTTGTCCATCTGTTTCCTCTTTAGAAAGGGTTTGTCTGGCAGGTTTCAGGGGAGTGTTTCGGGTGAGGGAGGTAATAACACACATACCATTACCTTCTTTTTATAAACGACCTCACACAGGATGATTAACTGCTTTCTCCATCTACAAGTGTAGATATCTCTGCATATATATATATATATATAAAATGTGTGTGTATAATTCTTCATATATTTGGGTATATCTCTTCCTGTATAATATACATCTGTTGGTGTATATTATTTCGATATGCATGTATCTATATCTGTGTGTATATATATAATATGGTTTTTGGGGTCAGTTCCTCTGTCCAGCACCTTGACTATGTATCTTTCATAATCTAATACTGACCAAAGCTTTGTGAATGAATTTAGTAAAAGAAATCTGAACGAAGTTTGTGTGAATGTATTTATGTATATATCTATTTTCTATGTATATTGATGATGACAGCTGCGTAAAGAAGTGCTGATCTCTAATTGTAGGGAAACTTGTTGGTCAGGTTCTACAGTATCGGTTGCAGTCAGTTGTATAGTGTAGCAATAACAGCAATTGTTGGTGTCATGGTAAGGCGAGCTGGCAGAAACATTAGCACGCTGGGTGAAATGCTTAGCGGTATTTCCTCTGTTGTTACGTTCTGAGTTCAAATTCCTCCGAGGTCGACTTTGCCTTTCATCCTTTCGGGGTCGATAAATTAAGTACCAGTTACGCATTGGCGCCGATGTAATCGACTTAATACCTATGTCTGTCCTTGTTTGTCCCCTCTATGTTTAGCCCCTTGTGGGTAATAAAGAAATAGGTAATACAAGTTAGTGTGGGTGTGTAAAGAGTTGATGGGGGGGAAAGATCACTGAACAATTGCTGAACTTCAAGGTAAGGTTGCTTAGTAGGTAATATATTTTGAGAAGTTCTTTGTTCAGATGGGGCTACTTTATTTGAAGGTGTGAATTGGTGATTGTGTGAAGGAAAAGAGAGAAGTGAAAGGTAGATGGAATGAGGTAGTTAGAAAAGCCAATTTACGCTATTCAGTTCAGATCTGTTCTTTTATCTTTTACTTGTTTCAACCATTAGACTGTGGCCATGCTGGGGCACCACCTTAAAGAACTTCTTTTCGTCGAACGAATTGACCTCAGTACTTATTTTAAAACCTGGTACTTATTCTATTGATTCTTTTGTTGAACTGCTAAGTTATGGTGATGTAAACAAACCATCACCTGTTGTCAAGCAGCAGTGAGGGACAAATACACACACACACACACACATAGATATACATTTGATGGGCTTCTTTCTTATTTCCGTCTATCAAATTCACTCACAAGGCTTTGGTCAGCCCGTAGCTGTAGTAGAAGTCACATGCCCAAGGTGCCATGCAGTGGGACTGAACCTGGAACCATGTGGTTGTGAAGCAAGCTTCTTACCCCACAGCCATGCCTCTTGTTGATTTCTGGTTTATATTACTGAATGAGAATCATCCTTAATTATTAAGTTACTAATATTTTGGTCAGTGGCTAAAGTGGACATTCCAACTTAATGGTATGGTTACAGCCTTTATGAAGATGTTTCTTGATCAACGGAGTACATGTATGTGCAAGTAAGGTGTTCTTTAACCCATTAGCTTTCAGATTATTCTATCAAATGTAATGCTTATTTATTCCAATTTTTTTGAATTAGTCATGCATTATCCCATAGGTTTTGATGATGGAATAACTTATTTTTAGATCGACATTGTAGGATAGGTGTGTGGGGCCAGACCTGGCCAGTTTGAACATAAAACAGAATATTTTGGCTGGATATGCTCAGTTGAAACACTAAAAGGTTAATCTGAGTTTGGGGTTTCTCGATTGTGCTGCCAAAATAGTGACCCTTCATTTATGGCATTTTACCTAATACATGACATATGCACCTAGACATATTTATGTCTCTGGTAGAGCTGTTTGTTAGCACTAACATGTTGTTGGTCTCAGGAGTTGTTTTTTTGGTAAAAATTCAGTGTAAAGAGGGTCTAGAGTGGCTTAGACATTTATCTAGCCCCTCCTTGTGAATGGCTTTTTGGTGGTAGTCTTAAGCTGTGACAGTTTAACCCTTGAGTATTCAGATTACTGTCAAAAGCAATGCTTGTTTATTCACATTGTTTTGCATTAATCATACAGTATCTTTTAGCTACAAGATTTTGATGATGTGATTGCTTAGTTTCAGAATGACATTGTAGGGTAAGGTATGAGAGGTCAAATCAGGCCAGTTTGAACAAAAAACAGGTAGAATATTTTAGTCAGATATGGCTGGGTTTAAATGCTAAAGGGTTACAGAAGCAGATGTTCTTGTGGTCGTTCTGCTATTTTATGTAAAGGAATTTGTTTGGGATGAGTGAAAGATGTAAGTAAGTGACTTGGTCAGTCACCTTGCTACACTTATCACAAACGCATGCAAACTAATTTTGGATGTAGATGCCTGTTGTAAAGAAGGATTAGGAGTCAAAGGTGTTGAATGTTAGACTTCCAAAACATTCATGTATGTTATTGCAAGCAGGGTGAGACACTGGTTCCTACTGGTAGTTCAGAGGTTGACTTTGCGGATGTAATGGTTGAAATATGCTCCCTCCTCTTTCTCCTCTCCTTTGAGACAGCTGGTGCTTTGACACCACTGCATCTTGTTGGCCAGAAGTACGTCTGGGTTAATGAATCTAATGAGCCAATTAGTCTTATTTATAACTTCAGCGAACAAAACTTTGCTGATCCATGATGATCTCTGCTAACCAACAACAAATTGAGACACACACTCACACATATTATTAGCAATAGAAGCAGTATATTAGTACTGAATAGCAATTTGCACATCCTACATAATGTGGTGTATGTACAGATTAATTTATATCTTAATGTAATAGATTTTCTGTAATAATTTGCAAATATGTTACTTATAGTGAGGTCATTACCAGTACCGCCTGACTGGGCACGTAAAAGCACCCACTACACTCTCGGAGTGGTTGGCGTTAGGAAGGGCATCCAGCTGTAGAAACTCTGCCAGATCAAGACTGGAGCCTGGTGCAGCCATCTGGTTCGCCAGCCCACAGTCAAACCGTCCAACCCATGCTAACATGGAAAGCGGACGTTAAACGACGATGATGATAGTACTCAAGACACTCCTAGAGTATTATAATACAATGAAATAAACAACCGACACAATGTAGCTTGAAGTTAGTCCTCTTAAGTTTCGATCTTTTCATTTCTTCAGGAATAGCCCTAAGTTGGATAAGAAATGTTATTCCTAAAGAAATTACAAAAGGGAAACTTAAGTCGAATAACGTTATGTGATGGCACCTATTATTTTTTTTTATTGCATATGTGTCCCTTTTACTCTTTTACTTGTTTCAGTCATTTGACTGTGGCCATGCTGGAGCACTGCCTTTAGTCGAGCAAATTGACCCCAGGACTTATTCTTTGTAAGCCTAGTACTTATTCTATTGGGCTCTTTTGCCGAACTGCTAAGTTATGGGAAGTAAACACACCAGCATCGGTTGTCAAGCGTTGTTGGAGGGACAAACACAGATACACAAGCATATACACACATACATATATACATATACATATATATGACAGGCTTCTTTTAGTTTCTGTCTACCAAATCCACTCACAAGGCTTTGGTCGGCCCAAGGCTATAGTAGAAGACACTTGCCCGAGGTACCACGCAGTGGGACCGAACCTGGAACCATGTGGTTGGTAAGCAAGCTACTTACCACACAGCCACTCCTATGCTTATATATATATATGTGTGTATAAAAATCTATATATATATATATATATATATACACATAAAAAAATTGTTTTAATATTCACTTTTCCATGCTTGCATGGGTTGGACAGAATTTGTTGAGACAGATTTTCTAGAATTGGATGCCCTTCCTGTTTCCAAGAAAGGTAATTTCCCTCTGCTCAGATATGTTTTCATGGGAGATTGGAAATGAACACCACTTGCATGTTCAGTCACTTACAACTATCATGTGATAACAATCACTACAAGGTGATAGTAATACATGCACATACATGCACAGCAGGCTTCTTTCAGTTTCTGTTTGACCAAATCAACTCACAAGACTTTGGTTAGCTTGGGCTATTGTAGAAGACACTTGCCCAAAGTGCCATGCAGTGGGACTGAACCTGAGATCATGGAGTTGGAAAGTAAACTTCTTATCACAGCCGTGTCTGTATCCATATATATCATCATCATTAGGGTGGCGAGCTGGCAGAATCATTAGCATGCTGGGCAAAATGCTTAGTGGTATTTTGTCTGCCGTTACGTTCTAAGTTCAAATTCTGCCGAGGTCAACGTTGCCCTTCATCCTTTCGGGGTCATCATCATCATCGTTTAACGTCCGTTTTCCGTGCTTGCAAGGGTTAGACAGTTTGACCGGGGTCTAGGAAGTCAGGAGGCTGCACCAGGCTCCAGTCTGATCTGGCAGAATTTCTACAGCTGGATGCCCTTCCTAACACCAACCACTCCGTGAGTGTAGTGGGTGCTTTTTACGTGCCGATTAAATAAATACCAGTTATGTACTGGGGTTGATGTAATCGACTTAATCCCTTTGTCTGTCCTTGTTTGTCCCCTCTATGTTTAGCCCCATGTGGGCAATAAAGAAATACATATATATCATCATTGTTTAACATCCATCTTCCATGCATGCTTGGGTAGGATGAATGACAGGAGCAGGCCAGGTGGAAAAAGTACTGTGTCTATTTTGGCAGGGATTTTATGGCTGGATTCCTTTCTTAACACCAACCGCTCCACAGAGTGGACTCAGTGCTTTCTATGTGGCACTAGCACAGGCGAAGTTAGTTTTGTGAAAAATTTTACAGCAAGATGTCCTTCCAAATGCCAACCACATTACAGTGTGGATTGGATGCTTTTAATATGGCACTGGCAGGGTAACCAAGTGACTCACAAGACAAGGAGTTATGAGAGGGGCAGGGCATTTGAGGAGGGGAACTTGTGTGAGAGGATGAAAGGTTAGAGTGTGACAAAGAGACAGAGACACAGATGCAGGTGTCTTGCCACAACAAAGGGGGAATAAGAGGTGATCCAGTATCAAATGATGAAAGGTTAGAGTGTAACAGAGAAGTAGAGAGGCAGAAATAGGTGTCTTGTTATAGAGGAGGTACATGGTTACCCAGCGAGAGAGAGAGGCTAGAAACAAGTGTGCTGATGTAAAGGAAATACTTGGTTATCTAGCCTGAGGTGAAACGAGGAGAGAGAGAGAGTGTGACCAAAGGGAGAGAGAGAATAGGAAACAGCAAAAGTGTAAGAGAGAGTAAAAGAAAAATGGTGTAGTGCTAGGGTTTACTCACAAGTAACAAAAATATGAGTGTAGAACCTGGTTAGAAAAACAGGTTGGGGGTGTGGGGAGCAGGGCAGTGAGGGCAAGGAAGGAGATTGGAAAACAATCATAATTTATGAAGAGGAATTGTGAGGAAGAGAAAGATGCAGATAGAAGAGGAGTTGTAGTTCAATTTCTTAGGGCAGGGTGGGTGAGAAGTGTGTTGTTACATGTGGATGGGACCCAACTCTTCTAGCACTCAGTTTCATGGATGGGTCTTCCCTAGGACCTCATATCACCAAACGTCTTGCTCCACTGTCATTTCCTCTATGAGCCCCCAACATCCTAAGATCAGTCTGCACCACTTTGCTAGATCAGAATAGAGCTTGGTGCAGCCTCCTGGCTTACCAGTCCCCACTCAAACCATTCAACCCATGCCAGCATGGAAAACGGACATTAAATGATGATGATGAAGAAATAACCAATTATTCATCCATTTTCTCCACTCACTATTCCTGGGAGAGTTGTTGGGGTAGCATCCCCGGGTGCTTCTTCCATAAGTCCCTATCAAAAGCAGTTGTCATTACACATTCTTGCTGGATTCCCAAGCATGACCAGCTGAGATTAGTTATTATCCAGCCATTTCATTCTTGGTCTCTCCAGATTGAGCCACTATTTCTCTGCATTGAGCAATCACAGCTCCGTTGCTATGGACTTGTGATAAGAATGTTGCGGGGAAGGATCACAAGACTTATTCTTCAAACCAATCCAACTTGCAGGAGACCTGGGAGTATACCTCAATTGCATCATCATCATCATCATCATCATTTAGTGTCCGCTTTCCATGCTAGCATGATTTGGACGGTTCAACTGGGGTCTGGGAAGCCAGAAGGCTGCACCAGGCCCAGTCTGATCTGGCAATGTTTCTACGGCTGGATGCCCTTCCTAACGCCAACCACTCCGTGAGCGTAGTGGGTACTTTTTACGTGCCAGACGGGGCTGGCAAACGACCACGGTTGGATGGTGCTTTTTACGTGCCACCGGCACGGGAGCCAGGCGAGGCTGGCAACGGCCATGATCGGATGGTGCTTTTTACGTGCCACCGGCACTGGTATCACAGCTACAATTTCCATTGATGTTGATCAATTTTGATTTTGATTCTGATTCTGCAGTGGTTGGAACATTTAAAGAAAAATTAAACTTTTGACTGACCTGAAAAAATACATTTTTGGAAAAATGGCACTTGGACTAGATATATTAAAGAGGTTATTCAATATGCATAGCCTCTTTAATATATCTATATTTAGTAGTGCACCTGCACCCTGTATATAGGTGCATGTGTATGTGTAATCTATTATATAAAATCTGGTCTGTCTGTATGTGTGTCTTCTAGGATCTCGGGCATCCTCCATCTGATTGCGCTCAGATTTGATATGTGGATACCGACGGTATCAGGGCGTGTGTAAGTCTTGAAAAAAACTGCAAAAATCGATTTCAGGTGAGAATGAGATCGATAAAGCCGTGGGAACGTGGATTTGCACACGCAAGTACATCAGTTGTTGCGATTGATACTATGCGTACACGAGAAAAATGCAGGGTGTCTCCGATTTAGGTTAACTCAGTGTTTCTCAAAGGGGAGGCCTATGGGACGGTTGGACAAGTTGTTTTGAGAAAATTTGGTTTAAATGTTTGACAACTCAGCACCGTCCATTGGATGGGGGTGTTTTGCTCGTATATATATATATATATTTGTGTATGTATATATATATATATATACACACACACACACATACATATCAATAATATGATTTAAGAACTAACATTGAATTCAGGTTAACAAACTTTATATATTCACGCTTTTACACTTCATTGCATATAGATGATACCATGACTTTCAAATGTCAAAAAAAAACACCAGGTAAAAATCATATATAAAAAATATAAAATACACAGGACCTGCTCAGAACACATATTCTGGGCATGTTCTGTGTATTTTGTATTGTTTTTATATATATGATTTTTACCTGGTGTTAGTATTTTTTTTTTTTTTTGACATTTGAAAGTCATGGTATCATTTATATGTAATGAAGTGTAGAAGCGTGGATATATAAAGTTCATTAACCTGAATTCAATATTTGTTTTAATATTATTGGTATGTTTCTGGCTCAATATCATCTGAGCACTTCTCTCCTGCAGTCCTATATATATATTCATCTTATTCAATCAAAAGAAACGTACTTTATAATTTACTTCTTGTTATATATATGCATATATATAAGGAATGGCCATAATAGGACATTCGACTCACTAGAAAGAGCAACCAAACTCCAAACCACTAATAGTTGTAATTCTGAAATGGAAAGAGAAATAAAAACGTTTACCCTTTCCTTTCTGGATTATGCATAGTTTCGGCAATCTTTAGTAAATAAATTAATTAAATTAAATTTATTTACAACTGGCATGCTTCTTCAGCAAAAAAGCCAAGGACTAACATATATATATATATGCATATGTATGCATATATATATATATATGCATATATACATACACACACACACACACATATATATACATACACACACATGTATGTATATATCATCATCATCATCATATATATATATATATATATATACACACACACATATATATTTATATACAAATATATATATATATTTATATACAAATATATATATGCATATGTATTATCTTATCTTCCCAAGATGTAGTAGGTCTGTGCAGATATCTCATATACATAAATTTTTTACTCTCTAACCATTATCATACATTTTGTTTCTGATAAGCCAGATAGGCTTAACCAAGCTCTGTTGGTTCTTAGAACATTAAATTCTTTAATTTTCTTTGTACAAATTCTGATGGCTGTTGGATATGTTGTTTATCCAACAAGGGTCTATAAAATATTTTATAGTCATGTTCTTCTCTCCAAATTTCTTCCTGTGTTTTAAACCAAAAATGTTGTGGCATATGAAATGTGTCAATAAAATGTCTTATGATGTTTTAGTTGTGTCACTCTTCTGAATTCAGATACCACTCGGGTTATCTTTGTAGTTAAACTGTTTGTTGAGTTGATACATGTACCAGTTATGTATAGGGGGTTGATATCATACTCTCTCCCAGGAATTTTGTTGTCTTGTTTCTTTGTTAGAAATCGTCATTATTGAATTTAACCTTTCATCCTACCTGGGTCGATAAAAATAACATAGAAGTTACGTACTGGTCATCAGTTTAATTGACTAACGTCTCACTTCAGAAACTGCGGTCCTTGTACCTAAATTAAAAATTATCATAATTTGCAGAAGGTGGCAACCTGGCAGAATTGGTGGCATGCCAGACACATGCTTGGCGGTATTTCATCTGTCCTTATGTTTTGAGTTTAATTTCCACCAAAGTTGACTTTGCCTTTCATCCTTTCAGGGTTGATAAATTAAGCACCAGTCAAACACTTTGTTTGTTCCTTCTTGAGCCATGCCTGGCTCATAAGGGCCAATTTCCCTGTTTCCTTGGCGTATGGGTTCCCATCTTGACGGGATGCCGGTCCGTCACAGGTGAGCTGCAAGATGCAGGAGGAAAGGAGGAAAGAGGGGGAGAAAGTTGTGGTGAAAGAATTAGCAGAAATTCGCCATTACCTTCTGCCGGAGCCACATGGAGCTTAGGTGTTTCGCTCATAAGCACACACATCGCCTGGTCTGACATGCGAACCCACGATCCCTCAACCGCGAGTCCGTTGCTCTAACCACTAGGCCATGTGCCTCCACAGTTAAACACTGGGGTCAGTGTAATGAATTTGTTCCCCACCACATATGTTTCAAAGCAAGCAGAACCTCAGAAGTGGTAAATATCCAAGTGTGGTGTATACTACAGCTTACTTGTCAAGCCAAGGGTATCTTGATTAAATGAAGCATACTCTATTGCAAGGAGGTACATGTTAAAACACGGAAAATTCGATCAGAATGTGGATCACATTCTGATCGAATCTTCTGTGTGTTAACATGTACTTCCTTATTTTTTTAAGCCTTTTACCTATTCTATCAGTCTCTTTGCCAAACTGCTAAGTTATGGGAATGTAAATACACCAATTCAATCAGATTATGGATCACATTCTGACTGAATTTCCTGTGTGTTAACATGTACCTCCTTGCAATAGAGTAAGCTTCATTTAATCAAGATACCCATGGCCTGATGAGTAGCTTGTGGTATACACCCCACTGGGATATTTAGCACTACCAAGGTTCTACTGGCTTTGAGACATATGTAGCCCAGATCTTACCTACTCCATTCCTTAACTCTTGTATTCTTATTTGCATACCTGGCAACGGGTTGCCAATCGTGAAATATTAAAAAAAAAAAAAATTCCAGCTTATTGTACTTCAATATGAACAAATCCACAACCTTCTGCTTCAATAAGCCATTATTGTTCTTGAAAGTTGTTTTTTATATTTACTATGGATTGCTTGAAGCTAACTTTCCTCCTACACCTCGATCCTTGGATCTTACATACATATATATATATATGACAGGCTTCTTGGCGTTTCCATCTACCAAATTCACTCAGAAGGCCCAAGGCTATAGTAGAAGACATTTGCCCAAGGTGCCATACAGTGAGACTGAACCTGGAACCATGTGGTTGAGAAGTAAACATCTTACTACACAGCTGCACTTGCGACCAATTGCATGCACATTCACACACATATTTGTTGCGTATTTGAGGATCTGATGTGTCTGTCCATGTCAATCTGATGCTGTTAATAGGTCATCTACACTCATTTCTCTTTTTCTTAGTGATTACAATTTTTTTTTGTTTTGTTTACATTCATATAAACTGTAATTGTGTTTGTGTCTATAGACACCTTCCCTGTGTGTATGTATATATGGGCATAAGAAAACACAAATAGTAAATATATTCATTTATAGGGACTCACACACTGATACAAAATGTATCCCTCCTTTTTTTATTATGGTAGGGTGTGTTTTGAGGGAGATTTGACTGCTATTTCTAGCCAATCAAGATGTGACTGATTCAGAAAAGTAGTCCTGCTTGCCAAACAATCTTAGAGATATTTAAGGCAGTCAGCCCTATGTAAAAGCTTGCTAAGGTATGCTGTGTTAAATTGTTTCACATTGACATTTGGTGTAGTGTTGTCTTCATACAAAGAATAGACTAGTATTTTTGATGTTTTGTTGTGCTTTGTTACGTTGAGAGGGGTCTTAATTTTCATCCCTTTGTTTACCGGAATAACTGGTCAAAATCCTTTCTTTGTGGTGATTTGTCTTTGTGGGGTTACCACTCGGGTATTCTCTTGGCTATTTCATTGTTGGCCAGAGCTAGACCATCATTATCTTTTATCTTTTACTTGTTTCAGTCACATTGAATTTTTAGTCAAATGATTTGACCTCGGTACTTTTACTTTTTAAGCCTTGTACTTATTCTATCAATCTCCTTTGCTGAACCACTAAATTACAGGGGCATAAACACACTAGCACCAGTTAGCAACTGGTGGTGACACACATACACATACACACGATAGGCTTCTTTCAGTTTCTCTCTACCAATTCCACTCACAAGGCTTTGGTCAGCCTGAGGCTATAGTAAAAGACACTTGCCCAAGATGCCATGCTGTGGGACCGGATCTAGAACCATGTGGTTGGGAAGCAAGTTTCTTACTACACATCCATAAGTTACGGGGACATAAACAAACCAGCATTGGTTGACAAGTGATGTTGGGGGACAAACACAGGCACACACATATATATATACATATATATGACGGACATCTTTCAGTTTCCATCTACCAAATCCACCCACAAGGCTTTGGTTGGCCTGTGGCTATAGTAGAAGACACTTGCCCAAGGTGCCAATCAGTGGGACTGAACCCGGAACCATGTGGTTGGTAAGCAAGCTAATTAGCACACAGCTGCTCCTATGCCTACAATACACAAAATATTTTAATTTCTTTTAATACAATTCTTAATAATTTTTTAGCCATTGTCCATATTTGTTATACCTTCAGAACTACAAGTAATGCAAACCATTTGCTTTGAATTAAATTTTGATGAACATATGCAAAAACTTACGCACATATATACACTGGGGCCTTGATTTGGAAAACCTTGGGTTCTTGAAGAGTGTGGAACCACCTTTTAGCCACTATTGTTCCTTACTCTAACCCAGAGTAGTAGCACCTGCCAGGGTCCTAGCAATATGTTAATTAGCTTGTTATGGAAGAAACCCCGAGCACAAACCCTCAGTGCTTTATGAATGTCTTGGGAAAGGAAAGTCTGAGGGAGTCAACCTTGGCAGCAGATTAAGGAGTGGAGTGTTGGCAGTCTGGTACCCTCTTTAATACCCTTCTGGCAACTCCAGAGTAGTAGTAGTAGTTCCACAGCCTTGTAAAACAATTCATTTAGGAAGGGGCCACACCAATGTAAAACCTAAAGCTTGCTGGTCATTGCAACTGTCTTAGCTCGCAGAGCCACTCTGGTTGAAAGGGTGGAATCGGATTGCATGGACTGACCTAAGTGCTGCAAGAGAAACCTTGCAGTGTCAGGGATTGGAATACATATCTACTTGGGGATGTGTCACTCTTCTTTATGTTCTGGCACAAAGAAACTGCCATCATCATATATAGCTTACATTTTATCAATGGCATTTTCCAGTGATACACTTTAGATAGTGTAGATTTGGGCTATCTTTTATCTTCTTTCAGTCATTTGACTGTGGCCATGCTGGGGCACTGCCCTGAAGAATTTTTTTAGTTAACATATCGATGACAGTACTTATTCTATCTTCCTCTTGCTGTACCGCTAAGTTATGGGGACGTAAACACACCAACACCCATTGTCAAGCGGTGGTGCTAGAGACAAACACACATATATATATGATCGGCTTCTTTCAGTTTCGACTACCAAATCAACTCACAAAACTTTGGTCAGCCCGTGGCTATAGTAGGAGACATTTGTCCAAGGTGTCACACAGCGGGACTGAACTCGGAACATGTGGTTGGGAAGCAAGCTTCTTACCACACAGTCACGCCTTCGCCTATATATTCGAATTTGTAAAAACAAATACCAGAGGAGTGGAGAAGAGTTTCGGATAATTCACGCACTTTCTCAAAACTGGATATTTTATCATAAAATCTAATATAAATACGTTTCAGATTCTGTATGATGTGGAGGAAAAAAAATTGACGATAGGGTCGGATAATTCACTCAATGACTTTGTCTCCACTTTCGTTTCCCCATTTTATACGATATATATATAATGAAATTAATGTATACAGTGCTCAGGTGATGAGGTGTGTGAATTATCGCGCCTCCCCACCCAACTTTTCTTTTCCCATCAATTTCCAATATAATCGTAGTCAACATCTGAAACTTGGGTGTTGAAAATTCTATTTAAAAATGTCCATTTTTCAGAAAGTTATGAGAAACAAAATCTTGGAGTAGTGTGGGATATTGCATACATCTATCTGTAGTTATGCTCGCTTACAATACAGCGTGAATCAGAAGTACTGAAATAGACTTAGATGTTAGAAAGCCTTAGCTGTGATAAAGAACTATATAAGAATGTAAGCGTATTTCTTCTATGCCTTTGATGTACGGAAAAAAGGAGTGCGGAGACTCCTGATATTCCCGTTCTTCAGAGAAGACATTTCTTCTTTAATCAGAAGGGAAGAAATTTAAAAGAAAGGAATACTTCATTTTATCGATCTTAAAAGGACGAAAGGCAAATATGACCTCGGCGACATTTGAATTTAGAAAGAGCTGCCCAGCGCCCTCACAGCCCTTTATATGGGGCGTAACTTCGGTATAAGTACTGGATACATTTCAAGAAAGTGTTTTTTTATTTTTTATATATGATGGGGTTAGGGTTAGGAGTGGGAGAAAAGGGTTACTGTTATCTTCAGAAATGTAAACAAAGCCACTTCCGGTACTTATACCGAAGGATCGCCTTATATAGATAGATATAATGGATGGGAAATATACGAGTGGAGTAAGCTAATACAAATTAAAGAGGAATAACTAAACAGAAAAAAGGACTTTTTCCTTGCTTTTCTCCACACGCACATGGATAGCCATAATTCGACGTCATTTGTATTCTTCACTTCCTGTCCTGTAAGGTTATCTCCCTTGCCTTCTCTATACTTCCTCTCTTCACTTCTTTCTCGGTGTCTTCCTCTCTTCATCCCCCCTCTCTCTCTCTCTTTACTATACTATCCACCTCTAGTTTCCTCTCCCTCCGTTCTGCCTCTGTGCACGCGCTCTCCCTATATTCTCTCACGCTCTATTAAAAATTTGTCTGTCTCTCTCTCCCTCTCTCATTCTGCTTTTGTCGTTGTTTTATCAGGCCACAGTTATATCTGTTATGTCCACACTAAAAAAATGAAAAGTTTATGGAGGAATATATGCGATGATTACACTAGAATTCGGCCGACTGTATAATTTTGTTATATTTGCTGAAGGAAAACAAACCCAAATAGTTTGAAACCTGTTTAGGTTCAGTCGTCGTCGTCGTCGTCTTCTTCTTCTTCTTTTCTTCTTCTTTTCTTCTTCTTCTTCTCTTCTTCTTCTTCTTCTTCTTCTTCTTCTTCTTCTTCTTTCCTTCCTTCCTTCCTTCATCTCTTTCTTTCTTTTCTTTCTTTTCTTTTCTTCTCTTTTCTTTCTTTTCCTTTCTCTTCTTTCTTTTCCTTTTCTTTTCTTTTCTTTCCTTCCTTTCTTTCCTTCATTCCTTCATTCTTTCTTTCTCCTCCTCTGGGTTCAGTCCCACTGTGCGGCACCTTGGGCAAGTGCCTTCTACTATGACTTCAGGCTGACCAAAGTCTTGTGAGGGGATTTGGTAGATGGAAACTGAAAGAAGCATGAAATACATTTATAATGCTGCGTGTGTGTGTGTGTCTTCTACTGTCATACCATAGCAGTTCAGCAAAAGCAGACCAATAGAATAAGTACCAGGCTTCAGAAAAACATAAGTTCTGGAGTCGATTCGTTTGACTAAAAATTCTTCATTAGACTGCATGGCTAATGACTAATGGCTGAAAGAAGTAAAAGATAAAGTGCAAAAATACATTTCAGATGGTGCAGATTACAACTCTGTCAGAATTTAATGGGTGGGGTTGGGGACTTCTGAGGCTATGGTGATGAGCTTTGGAAAATTCACATGTGTCAGCTTTGTTTCTTCATAGCTTTCAGGAATGGCTGGGTGGTAAGTAGCTTGCTTACGAACCGCATGGTTCCGGGTTCAGTCCCACTGCGTGGCACCTTGGGCAAGTGTCTTCTACTATAGCCTTGGGCCGACCAAAACCATGTGAGTGGATTTGGTAGACGGAAACTGAAAGAAGCCCGTCGTATATATGTATATGTGTGTGTGTGTGTGTTTGTGCGTGTGTGTGTCCCAACATCACTTGACATCGATGCTGGTGTGTTTACGTCCCCTTAACTTAGCAGTTCAGCATAAGAGACTGATAGAATAAGTACTAAGCTTACAAAGAATAAGTCCTGGGGTCGATTTGCTCGACTAAAGGCGGTGCTCCAGCATGGCCGCACTCAAAATGACTGAAAAGAATAAAAGAGAAAAGAATAATTGTAACCTAGATATCAAAAACAAAATTTCATCGGAAAATATACAAGAAAGTTCTGAGGAAACAGTTAGGTGAAGTTGTCAGCTAAACACTGGTTATGCTCTCGTATATACTTACATACAAACACATGTACAGAGAGAGAAAGAGGGAGAGGGGGTGATTCAGTCTATCCAAGATTATTAATACTAACTACTTGAATAAATACAAAAAAGAAAACTAGTTGGAATTGAATTCATAACTGTAAAGCTGGTGGCATGTAAAAAGCACCCACTACACTCTCGGAGTGGTTGGCATTAGGAAGGGCATCCAGCTGTAGAAACTCTGCCAGATCAAGATTGGAGCCTGGTGCAGCCATCTGGTTCGTTAGTCCTCAGTCAAATCGTACAACCCATGTTAGCATGGAAAGCGAGAGCTAAACGATGATGAGGCGAGCAGGCAGAATCGTTAGCACACCGGGCGAAATGCTTATCGGTATTTCGTCTGCCGCTACGTTCTGAGTTCAAATTCTGCCGAGGTCGACTTTGCTTTTCATCCTTTCGGGATCGATTAAATAAGTACCAGTTACGTACTGGGGTCGATATAATTGACTTAATCTGTTTGTCTGTCATTGTTTGTCCTCTCTGTGTTTAGCCCCTTGTGGGTAGTAAAGAAAGAGATGATGATGATGGTGATGAAAGGTACCAAACTTGACGGTTTTACTGCCATGATCATCTCTGTAACATCTTTGCTTATAATGAGATGTTAGAAATATTTTTCAAGACCTGCTCATCACAACAGAATTAAAATCCTAATGTAAAAAGCATTGCTGTTGGGTGCTGGTGCCATGTAAAAAGTACTCAGTACAATCTGTAAAGTGGTCAGTGCAGCCCCTGGCCTTGCCAATTTCTGTCAAGTGGTCCAAACCATGCCAGCGTAGAAAATGGACTTCAAATATTGATGACTAGCACTATGACCCCGCAACGCCGGGTCATAGTGCTAGTGCATGCATATACAGCTGCGTGCGTGCACACATACACGTGAGTACTGTCCAAATCTCCGACCAATCACATACAGCTAGCTGGCATTCAATTGGTGTATCAAGTTTCGGGCATTTTGATTGGGTTTTGGATAGAAAATTCACAAAAAAGTCACTTCTATTGATTTTTTAATGGCTTTGGTGGGGTTACTGGGGAAATGTAAAGATGTGCACGACCACCCTTGGACGGTTTTGAATGACCATAGAAAGTGTGAGCCCTCTAACTGAAAAATTGTGGATTTGTATAAAGGACACGCACGCAGACAATTTGCCGTTTATATATATAGAGATGATCTCTCTCTCTCTCTCTCTCTCTCTCTCTCTCTCTCTCTCTCTCTCTCTCTCTCTCTCTCTCTCTCTCTCTCTCTCTCTCACTCTCTCTCTCTCTCTCTCACTCTCTCTCTCTCTCTCTCTCACACACACACACACACACACACACACACACATGGCCTCTCTCATGAGCTGTGATGATTTTGCCTCTCCTATCGGCATTACCAAGGTAAGTGGAGCAGACAAGTTATTGGAGCTACACAATTCAACAGATTGTTATTATTCAAACTGCTAGAAATAACAACCAAATTTCTCAGAGAATCATTACATGGAAGTATACATTGGATAATCTAATCAGGTGGTGGGGGATGATATGATGGTTATGACTGGAATACCTTTCTGTATATGTTTGCTTTTTTTAGGGCCAACCTAGGGCTAAATAACAACACCTGTGTTCAATACATGGTCCCTGTTCACTGTAACCTGATTATATCACCACCTCATAGAATGATGACCAGTATTCAGTTATTTCTTTACCTTTTATTTCAAATATTGCAAGATCTTTTCTTCTGCCTTTTGACCAGCATTCTCTCCCCTACACATATGTTGGTATCTTGCCAAAATTCTCTCTCTCTCTCTCTCACCAGTTCTTTATTACTCTTACTTTCTGTTCATGCTTGTCTAACCCTGTTGCACATCCCATTTTCTTGGATCATCTCTTATTCTCGCTGTCATTCTATGCCCCATAGGAACAAATGAGACAACGGACATGGTAAGTCATTAGTATATGGTGTTTATTTAACAGTAATATGAATTGTGTAGTCGCAGGAGTGGCTGTGAGGTAAGTAGCTTGCTTACCAACCACATGGTCTTGGGTTCAGTCCTACTGCATGGCCTCTTGGGCAAGTGTCTTCTACTATAGCCTTGTGAGTGGATTTGGTAGATGAAAACTGAAAGAAGCCTGTTGTATATATGTATATATATATATGAATGTATGTATGTTTGTATGTCTGTATTTGTTCTCCCAACATCGCTTGACAACCGATGGTAGTGTATTTACGCCCCCATAACTTTGTGGATCGGCATAAGAGATCGATAGAATAAGTACTAGGCTAACAAAGAATAAGTCCTGGGGTTGATTTGTTCGACTAAAGGCGGTGCTCCAGCATGGCCACAGTCAAGTGAGTGAAACAAATAAAAGAGTGAAAGATATATATATATAAGGTCACCCCATAAATAATGTGGTTTTTTTCAATTAAACTAAAAGTAGCAGGGGGACCGGATAAACAACCTGCATCAATTTGCTATAAAAGCAGGTAGTAATTTTACCTTGTCCTTATTTTTAGTGCAAGTTTTGAAGAGTACAGTTCAATTTTAACAGTTATTTTTCTCAAAGCTATAATCAAAGTGACAAAGGAGCATATTCAAAATATTTTGCTTTATGAGTTCAATAAAAGCAACAATGCAACAGAAAGTGCGAGGAATATTAATGCAGTATATGGGGAATGGACAATAAGCATAAGCCAGTGTCAACAGTGGTTCCAGAAATTCTGAGCTAGAAACTACAGCGCAGAAGACAAGCCTCATTCTGGAAGATCTGTAGAGCTCAATGAGGGTGTCCTGCAAACCCTGGTAGAAGAAAAATCCCATCGTAACTGTTGAGGAACTAGCAGAGAAACGTGGATTTGGTCATTCAACCATTCATCAACACCTGCAAGCCATTGGAAATGTCAGCAAACTGGGTCAGTGGGTTCCTTGCAAACTTTCCGAGTCTAATTGCGCGCAGGGAGTGAATGTGTGCTCTTTGCTGCCACATCTCACGAATTAACCTTTTTTTGGACCAAATGGTGACTGGTGGCAAGAAATGGGTTCTCTATAAAAATGTTAAGTGCTGAAGACAGTAGGTAGGGAAAGGAGAAACACTGGCACGCCAGGCTAAAGAAGGTCTTCACTCATGTAAGGTGTTATCTGTTTGGTGAGATACGAAAGGTTTAGTTCACTTTGAACTTTGAACTTTTAAACCCAAACCCAAATGATAACAAAGGAGATCTACTGCAAGCAGCTTGAGCGGCTTAAGTCAGTGCTAGAAGAAAAATGACCATCTTTGGTTTCCATCAGGATAATGCTTGATCACATACAGCGAAGATGACCTTCCAAAGGCTGGAGCAGTTTGAATGCAAAACGATGCTCCACCAACCGTATTCGCTGGACATTGCTTCATCTGATTATCATTAATTCCACAGTCTTCAAAATAATTTGGATAGAAAAAGTATGAATTCTGTAGACAAGGTCAGAAGAGTACTGGAGGTGTATTTTTTGCCATGGATAAATGAATTTTGGAAGAGGGGCCTTGCAAGTCTCCCAGATAGATGGAAGAGTATTGCAGAAAATGAAGGAGTGTATATTTCAGATTAAAAAAGAACTTTATCTTAATTTTGAAAAATAAAAGAAGTATAAATAAACTGCATTATCTATGGGATGACTCTATATATATATAGATAGATATAAAAACACACACACACAATTTGAAATCTACACTCCTGACAATATTCATTATCCAGAGAAGTGAACCCAGATTTACCTGTTCAGAGTAATTTCAGTGGGATTGCTAATACTAAGTGATCATTGATGCTTATTACTACTTGATGTGATTAGCCATAACCTGGAACATACCTGAGAGCTATCCGGATACCTGCCTAGATAATTTATTCCCATACACTCATCTTGTATATATATATTTGGATATACAAACAAGAGGAACAATCTTCAGTTTATTTAGAGTTTATTCAAAACTGAAGCATTACTATGTTGTTCTTCTAAATTTCTCAAAGCATTCGTAATGGGACACTTGTGATGATGAAGTGAAGCCTGAACTGGAACAATGAATGCTAATAATACAGATGGTACTGGACAGCAAAAGTTATTTAAACTAGCCATGTCTGGCCTAAATAGTCTACCCGTTTTATGTTCAAACTGGTTAGATGTTGCCTCTCATGCAAACCCTATAATATCATTGTAAAAATTTACAATTAACTTGCCAAAATCTCATAGTTATAAGAAAATGCATGATTAATTCATGACAACATCATCATCATCATCATCGTTTAACGTCCGTTCTCCTTGCTAGCATTGGTTGGACGGTTCGACCGGGGATCTGGGAAGCCAGAAGGCTGCACCAGGCTCCAGTCTGATCTGGCAGTGTTTCTACAGCTGGATGCCCTTCCTAATGCCAGCCACTCCGTGAGTGTAGTGGGTGCTTTTTGCATACCAGGGAAGGCTGGCAATGGCCACGATCGGATTGGTGCTTTTTACGTGTCACCGGCACAGAAGCCAGTCAAAACGGTGCTGGCATCGGCCACGTTCGGATGGCGCTTTTTACGTGTCACCGGCACGGAAGCCAGTCTAGGCGGCACTGGCAACATGAATAAATAATCATTACATTTGAATCTGAATTCTAAAGAGTTAATGGATTGAAGAAGAAACAGATGTTATTACCAGGAACATTGCCCCAACCATAGCAAAATTGGAAACTCATTTTCCCATGATGTGACACATGTACCATTGCAGGAGAAATCAATAACTCACCCACGTTATGGCATATTCTGCTTTTAGTTTTTGTTTCAAATCTTATGGTTCTCAGTCTGAAAATGCTAGGGACATTTGGTTGCTTCATTGACACAGGTCAGTCTGTTGGATAACATCCTCCTTTTGTTTGTTCATGCTTCATTGAGCAGATCAGTTTACATCTCCTTTAATTCATCATCAACCCCAATAATGTTACTGGTATTTTATTTTATTGATCTAGAAAGGTGGGATTTGAACTCAAAATAAATACTGCAAAACAACAACACAGATAATAAGGGTTTCAAGTATTGGCACAAGGCTGAAATTTGTGGGAGGAGGACTAGTCGATAACATTGACCCCAGTGCTCAACTGATACTTATTTCCTCGACCCTGAAAGGATGAAAGGCAAACTTGATCTTAGTGGAATTTGAACTCAGTATGTAAAGACGGACCAAAAGCCACTAAGCATTTTGCCTGGTATGCTAATGATTCTGCCAGCTTACTGCCTTATTATAATAATACATTCTACTATAGGCACAAGGCCTGAGATAGGAGGGGACTAGTTGATTACATCGAATAAGCACGTAATTGGTACTTATTTCTTCAACCCTAAAAGGATGAAAGGCAAAGTTGAACTTGGAGCATAGTGACAGACAAAACGCCATGCTAATGATTCTGCCAGCTTGCCACCTTATGAGAATAATAATAATAATAATCCTAAAGGCATAAGGCCTGAAATTTTGTGGGAGGGGACTGGTTGATTATATTGTTCCCAGAATTTTACTGATACTTAATTTATCGACTCCGAAAGGATGAAAGGCAAAGTTGATCTTGGTGGAATTTGAACTCAGAACGTTGTGACAGACAAAATAGTGCTAAGCATTTCATCTGGCATAATAATAATAATCCTAAAGTCATAAGGCCTAGAATTTTGTGGGACGTACTAGTCAATTACATTGATCCCAGAATTTCACTGGTACTTAATTTATCATTTCTGAAAGGATGAAAGGCAAGGTCGACCGTGGCCGAATTTGAACTCAGAACGTAATGACAGATGAAATACCATTAAGCATTTTGTGTGGCATGTTAATGATCCTGCCAGCTTGCCACCTTATGATAATAATAGTAATAATAATAATAATAATAATAATAGTAATAATAATCCTTTCTACTAAATGCACAAGGCCTGAAATTTTTGGAGAAGGGACATGACTAGTCGATTACATTGATCCCAGAATTTCACTGGTACTTAGTTTATTGACCCCGAAAGGATGAAAGGCAAAGTCGACCTTGGCAGAATTTGAACTCGGAATGTAGTGACAGATGAAATACTGCTAAGCATTTTGCCTGATGTGCTATTCATTCTGCCAGCTCTTGGCTTTAATAATAATAGTAATAATAATAATAATAATCTTTTCTACTCTAGGCACAAGGCCTGAAATTTTTTGAGAGGGGACTAGTCAATTAGATCGACCTCAATATTCAACTGGTACTCAATTTATTGACCCTGAAAGGATGAAAGGCAAATCTGAACTCAGAATGTAAAGATGGATGAAATCTTACCTGATGTTCCATTGATTCTGCCATGTTATCGTCTTAATAATAATAATGATAATAATAATGAGTTTCGAATTTTTCCATGAGGGCAGCAGTTTTGAGGGAGGGGATGAATCGATTACATTGACTCTAGTATTCAACTGGTACCTATTTTATCGACTCTGAAAAGATGAAAGGTAAAGTCGACCTTGGTGGAATTTGAACTCAGAATGTAGCGATGGGTGGAATACTGCTAAACATTTCATCCAGTGCGCTAATGATTCTGCCAGCTCACCACCTTAATAATAATGATAATAATAATAATAATAATCCTTTCTGCTATAGGCACAAGGCCTCTAGGTTCAGGGAGGAGGTTAGTTGATTACATCAGCCTCAGTGCTTAACCGGTGCTTACTTTATCGACCCCGAAAGGATGAAAGGCAAAGTTGACTTCAGCAGAATTTGAACTTGGAACATTTAAATGGACAAAAAGCTGTTAGGCATTTTCCCCAGCATGGTAATGATTCTCCCTGCTTGCTGCCTTAAATAATAATAACTGCATCTAATTTAGGTACGAGGTTGGCAATTTTGAGGGGGGAAGGTTAGTTGATACTAATGACCTCAGTACTTGACTGGTATTTTATTTTATTGACCCTGAAAGGATGAAAGGCAAAGTTGAACCCAGAAGGATTTGAACTCAGAACAAACGGAATTGAATCGAAATACTGGGCTTTATGATTTATCCAATCCGCTGCAGTATTTATGTCCATTTTTTTGGAAATTTACCTAAAATTTATAAGATTTCAATCATCATCATCATCGTTTAACGTCTGTTTTCCGTGCTAGCATGGGTTGGATGGTTCGACCGGGGTCTGAGAAGCCAGGAGGCTGAACCAGGCTCCAGTCTGATCTGGCAGTGTTTCTACAGCTGGATGCCCTTCCTAACACCAACCACTCCGTAAGTGTAGTGGGTGCTTTTTATGTACCACCGGCACAGGTGCCAGGGGAGGCTGGCAGTGGCCACAATCGTTAACATAGATGTATTAAAATACAGTGATAGAGGCTTTGACAATGATAAGAAAATGTTAAGAGTGGCTTTGTGTTTAAACAGTTTACATAAAAGTGTTTAACCCTTTAGCATTTAAACCAGCCATATCTGGCCAAAAGTATTCTGCCTGTTTTATGTTCAAACTGGCCAGATCTGGTCTCTCACACCAACCCTACAATATCGTTTTAAAAATTAACAGCTACCTCATTAAAATCTCATAGCTACAAGATAATGCAGGATTAGCTCAAATCAATGTAGATGAAAAAGCATTAATTTTGGCAGAATAATGCAAACACTAAAGGGTTAAAATAGGTAGTAAAATAAATTCATAATTACTTATATGTTCATCATAATCATGACTGTATATAAGCTGATATACAGAAATAATTTGTAGATAGTATTTCAAAACAGAAAGCGTGTATTGCTTAGTCAAATCTTCATAAGAAATCATATTTAAATATTTATACAGAATTTTAGGAGAATGACCGACCATTTTTCTTCATATCCAGTTTTGTACACACACACACACACACAATATTGAATACAAATCAAGACGGTGAGCTGGCAGAATTGTTAGCACACCAGGTATAAATGCTTAATGGCAATTTGTCTTTATGTTTTGAGTTCAGATTGCCTTTCATACCTTTGGGGTCAATAAAATAAGGACCAGTTGAGCACTGGGATAACTGTAATCAACTTAACTCTTCCCTCAAAATTACTGGCCTTGTGCCAAAATTTGAAACCAATATTAAGAACAAATCAAATTCATCAGTTGTGTTGGTAGGACCTGTTTTGACTGTTAATCTCAGTCAGTTTAAGAGTTTTGACTTGCTTGAAATAACAGCTAAATGTCTCAAATCATATCAATACGAACATATTGAGGAATATCATCTCATATAAATTTATATTTGAAACAACATAGGATAGTCATGGCTGGACTACTTGGTCGATCCTGACACTGGGAGTAAACAGTAACATGTACAAAATCTATATTTTGCTGAACATCCCTGACCTCACTGACCTATGATTATATCGTTGAGTATGAGAGGTCATCAGTTCTGTTGATGTTGAACATCAGGGGAGGTAAGTCATTCAGTGCCGGTTGCTATACCAGTTGCAACAAGCAATGGGGAAATAATATCTCACTACAACATCCATTGGCTCCTGTACAGGCCTTTATTCTACTTGTTTGACAATAGGTGCACTTTAACTTGGGAAGACGAGGAGGAGTTAAGCAGTAGGTTTGTTGCTGTTGAGTCCCAGGTGAGTTCTAAAATATGCAGGTGTACAATCAAAGCTGTTTGATCCACCTATGACTATCCCATTTTTTTTTTCACCAGACTTAGTGTATGCAAGGTCTACTTTTATTGAACCCTTTAGCATTCAGATTACTCTGTTAAATTTAATCATGCATTATCTTGTAGTTTTGAGATTTGAAGGATGTGTTTCTTTTATCTTTTACTTATTTCAGTAATTTTGACTGTGGCCATGCTGGGGCAACACCTTTGAAGGGTTTTTTTTAGTCAAAAACATTGCCCTCCACCAATTTATTTTATTGGTCTCTTTTGCTGGACTGCTAAGTTACAGGGATGTAAATACACCAACAACTGTTGTCAACACACACCACACACACACACGGCTTTGGTTGGCTAGTCACTTGCTCGAGGTGTCATGCTGTGGGGCTGAACCTGGAAGCATGTGTTTGGGAAGCAAGTGAGAGGCTGGGTCTGGCTAATTTGATCACAAAACAGGTCGAATATTTTGACCAGATATGGGTGGCTTAAATGTGAGAAGTTTACATGATCAGGGAACTCGTGCAAAATTCAAACCCATTATCTATATTTCTAGCTTTTCTACCCTTTCACCAGCTTGAACCCTTACCTACGAACAATGAGTTTTAAGTCATCTTCTTTATCGGCTTGGTGTGAAATCACCATAAGTTTTGTCAAATTTCACTCATTTTTTTTATTTTCCTTTCCAGTTTTTGCCCAACAGATGTGAAGTTCACCACATGTTCTGATGATGGCACTGTTCGGATCTGGGACTTCCAGAGATGTCACGAAGAAAAAATTCTGAGAGGTAAGTTTCTCTGTTGCAGAAATTTATATATGCTACATCTACAGTCCACTGTCCTGTCTACTGAACAGGAGAGCAGCACTGTAAAGGGAGCTTCTATATGGTTATCTCTATATATATAAATGGCAAAATGTCTGTGTGCGTGTCCTTTATACAAATCCATAATTTTTCAGTTAGAGGGCTCGCACTTTCTATGGTCATTCAAAACCATCCAAGGATGGTCGTGCACATCTTTACATTTCCCCAATCACCCCGCAAAGCCATTAAAAAATCAATAGAAGTGACTTTTTTGTGAATTTTCTATCCAAAACCCAATCAAAGTGCCTGAAACTTGATACGCCAATTGAATGCCAGCTAGCTGTATGTGATTGGTCGGAGATTTGGACAGTACTTGCGTGTATGTGTGTATGCACGCAGCTGTATATGCATGCACTAGCATTATGAAATTGCAGCCCAAATCCCTCAAATTACATCCTACTGACTTGCAAAAGGAATGTCGATACACAATTCTTAAGAAAAAGATGGGATGGTCATAGCTGGAAGGTCTTTGATCATAGGTCTGAATGGTGAGGGTTAAGAAGAGTTGACAGACTCATTGTATTTTCAGGCCTTTAACCTTTCAGCATTTGGATTACTCTATCAAATGCAGTGATTATTTATTCACATTGTTTTGAATTAATCTTGCATTATCTTGTAGCCTCCAGATTTCAATGATGTGATTGTATATTTTTAGAATGGCATTGAAGAGTGGGTATGGATCTAGCTGGTCTGAACATAAAACGGGTGGAATATTTGGGTTGACAGAAAGAATATTCTTGTTATATCTGAGTTTAGTGTGAAAACTATATTGTGTTAGTGGGTGTAAGGGGAAGATAGGTTGGGAAAGAATTTCCTTCTAAGGGATTTATACAGTTCTGGGAAGAAGGATTGGAGAGAAGTGTTTAGGAAGGAGTATGTTGCATAAGAAACTATTTGGCAGGGTTAGTCTGAAGGATGAGAGGGAGAAAGGTGATAGGGTAGGTATATATCAGAAAGATTTATTTATATGTCTATAAAGGTAAATGATCTTATTATATTTATTATCAAATTATATTTATTAACTTTGCTGGTGCCATGTAAAAAGCACCCAGTCCATTTGGTAAAGTGGTTGGCATTAGAAAAGATATCCAGCTATAAAAATGATGCTAAAACAGACAGTAAAGCCTGGTGTAGTCCTTTGATTTACTATCTCCTATCAAGTCATCTCACTAATGTCAGCATGGAAAACAGGCATTGGCACATAAAAAGCACCATCCGAACGTGGCCGATGCCAGCGCCGCCTTGACTGGCCTCTGTGCCGGTGGCACGTAAAAAGCACCAACTGATCGTGGCCGCTGCCAGCCTCCCCTGGCACCTGTGCCGGTGGCACGTAAAAAGCACCCACTACACTCATGGAGTTGTTGGCGTTAGGAAGGGCATCCAGCTGTAGAAACACTGCCAGATCAGACTGGAGCCTGGTGCAGGCTCCTGGCTTCTTGGACCCTGGTCGAACCGTCCATCCCGTGTTAGCATGGAAAACGGACGTTAAATGATGATGATGATGTTAATGAACAATAACTCATTTCAGCATTTAAACATTTTGTTATATGGTATTTTTCATCACTAGTTTTCTTTTCTTTTTTTTCTCTCCTTCTTCTTTTAAGGTCATGGAGCTGATGTCAAATGTGTTGACTGGCATCCACAGAAGGCACTCATTGCTTCAGGCAGTAAAGACAACCAACAACCCATTAAACTGTGGGACCCTAAGACATCGCAGTCTTTAGCTACAATGTAAGACCTGTGTTCCTATTCATGTGTGTGTGTATGTTTTCTCTTCTATTTTTAATTATTTGAACTCTTTCTCTAAGGAAGAAGCTGATTTCTAACAAATATACAAAGCTCCATCATTGGGATGTAGATAATAAAAACAAATTTGCATTTTAATCTTGAGAAAAGTCTTGCAGAGTTTTACTGTTCCACTTACAGTTTGTATTTGTAATATGCGAGTTAGTTGGTTGATTTGTTTTTCTGAAAACCTTAGCTTATCCAGATTGTCAGACTGTCACAAAACCAAGTGCTCCGATTATTATTATTGGTATAAATGTAAATTTATAATCTGGATGTAGAAGCTGGAGGCTTCCAAGCATTTGTCCATAGTTATCCTTTTTCTCTTTGATTTGTACCACTTTGCCAGTACCACTTGACTGGCCCTCTTGCCAGTGGCACGTAAAAGCACACTACACTCTTGGAATTGTTGGCGTTAGGAAGGGCATCCTGCTGTAGAAACTCTGCCAGATCAAGATTGGAGCCTGGTGCAGCCATCTGGTTCGCCAGTCCTCAGTCAAATCGTCCAACCCATGCTAGCATGGAAAGCGGATGTTAAACGATGATGATAGTGGTGGTGATGGTGGTGTGGCGGCGGCGGCAGTTTGTCAGCTCTATGTGAATCATTTATTCTATAATATTGATTTCTTGTTCATTTATGAGTAATCCCTACAATACTCCTTAACTCTGTGCTTTCCTTTATCTTTTGCTGCAGCCATGCTCACAAGAGTACCGTGATGGAATTGAAATGGAACAGAAATGGTAACTGGCTATTGACAGCGTCGAGGGACCATTTGTTGAAGTTGTTTGATATTCGTAACATGAAAGAAGAAATGCAAACATTCAGGGGCCACAAAAAGGAAGCAACTGGTAAGGGTCATCATTATATTTTCTAACAAGTTGTGGTGCACCTGAGCACTGTATACAATAATTTCATTATATTATATTATGGTCAGTATAGGGTGAGAGTGTGGGATATATGGATTTACAGATTTTTGGTAGAGGGTTTGAATGTAGTGTAAAAATTAGTGTTTAGGATTTGAGTATAAGATTAAGATGAGTATAGGATTGGCATACAGGTTATAGATTAATGCTTGAAAACAGGTGAGCATTGGTAACAGGAAGGGCATCCGGTCATGTTTATGTAAGGTTAGTGTGTAGATGTGTTTATATCTCTTTTACTCTTTTACTTGTTTCAGTCATTTGACTGCGGCCATGCTGGAGCACCGCCTTTAGTCGAGCAAATCGACCCCAGGACTTATTCTTTGTAAGCCCAGTACTTATTCTATTGGTCTCTTTTGCCGAACCGCTAAGTAACGGGGACATAAACACGCCCACATCGGTTGTCAAGCAATGCTAGGGGGACAAACACACACACATATATATATATATACATATATACGACGGGCTTCTTTCAGTTTCCGTCTACCAAATCCACTCACAAGGCATTGGTTGGCCCGAGGCTATAGTAGAAGACACTTGCCCAAGGTGCCACGCAGTGGGACTGAACCCTGAACCAAGCTACTTACCACACAGCCACTCCTATGTGTATGACAGAATGTAAATGTTAGTTTATTTTGTTGTTGTTGATGTGATAATTTTGGTTCTATTTATAATGTTTGGGTAGATTCCCTCAGTAGCTGCGACTCGGTGGTGGTTGTATAAGTTTGGGTTATATGGGTTGTGGAATGTAAACAATTTTAGGTTGCAAGTACTTTTGAGAAAGGTTTCTTGGGTGCTGACTAAACTGATAGCATTGAGTTACGTCCCTTGATAGGTTGTCTGATCAAATCTTGTTGAGCTTGACTTTGCTGATCTTTTGAGTCAGATAAAATAAATTTCAGTTGGATGGTAGAGCAGCTGATGATAAAGCACATTGTTGTATTTTGTTACATTACTTATCCCTGGTCCACAGACGAAGATGATATCCGGTGTGATGTAAGAGGCGGCTCGCGCCTTCCTCCTGCGTCTCTTATTTGTTCCTCAAATTTGCTGACTGTGTTGAAGATCGTGTGGCGCCAGACATCACAGTCCACAGCCAGGTCTGACCAGCATTGGTGGTCAATATGACATGCTGTTAGAGACTTCTTGAGGCAGTCTTTGTAGTGCTTCCTCGGAGCTCCTCTCACTCGGTGGCTGGTGGAGTGTTCGCCAAACAGGGCAATCTTTGGAAGGTGATGGTTCTCCATTCTGGAGACATGCCCTGCCCATTGGAGGTGGTACTTCAGTAGCGTGGCTTCAATGCTGGGGTTCTTGTCTCTGGACACTGCTCATGGACCTGCCTTTCCCATATCGGACTTGTCAGTCATGAGCGTGCATGCACACGACATGGACAGCCTTCCTGATCTTCGTTTGCGAAGCTGAGCCATGATACTTATCCCTGGAAATTGTTTTCCTTGTGCCAAAATTTGAAACCATTGCAATCAACTAAATATCTCTCCCGTAAAATTTGTGGCTAAATCTCAATAACAGATTTTTATTATTTGTTCATAATTTCTCTGCTCTGTTTTTTTTTTTCAGCTGCTGCTTGGCACCCAATTCACGAGGGACTGTTCTGCAGTGGAGGATCAGATGGAACCATTATGTTCTGGCAAGTAGGGTAGGTATCTGCGTTGATATTGTTTGTGTGCCATGAAATAGGTTATGTGTCTCATGTAGCATAGTAGTTCACAGCCGTTGTTTTCCTTTGGACCCCTTTGATTCCTATTTTATTCTAATGGGCTCCCATAGCCATTTGAAGTTTTTAAAAAAACCCATTTTCTCCTCCTTCTCCTCCTCCTCCTTTCAATGTCTGTTTCCCTTGCTGGCATGGTTTAACCCTTTCGTTACTGTATTTATTTTGAGATGCTCTGTGCTTCTTCTAATTATTTTAAATATAACCAAGAATTTAGTAAAATAACTTAATTATCATTGAGCTAGTGTTAGGAACATAAATTGTGACTAAGATTTGGTGGAAGATTTGAATTCAAAACTTATGAAAACAAGACATTTACACTAAAGAGCCAGAGCCGGTTTCAGCCGAGTTGGTAACGAAAGGGTTAAACAGTTTGACTAAAGATGGTAAACCAGAGAGCAGCACAAAAGGATGAAAGGCAAAGTTGACCTTGGTGGAAATTGAACTCAGAGCGTAAAGCAGATGAAATACTGCTAAGCATTTCATCGGCATGCTAACGTTTCTGCCAGCTCACTGCCTTCCTTTAATTATAATTTTGTTCACGTTTGATGGTGTCAGTGGCGAGAAGCTTGCTGGAAATAGTGAATGAATGAGGGACAATGATGTAAACAAACATGATACAAAAATGTGAACATACAAACAAAATAAAATAAATATACATTTTACAAACAAAAAGAAAATGGCCTTGAATATATAGTTAAAACAACGAAAATGTCCTATAGGACAGGAAACTAAAAAAACGAATGGTGGAAAAAGAAATCATGTTGAAAGTGTGTGTGTGTGTGTATCATTATAAGACTGTCATGTTGATATTTAATGTTTCTCTTTCTCAGAATTGACAAAGAAGTAGGTGGAATGGAAGAAGCCCATGAAGGAATGGTATGGAGTCTGGCATGGCATCCTATGGGACACATTCTAGCATCTGGTTCCAATGACCACACCACGTAAGTCTCTCAGCATTTATTATATACACACTGCCATTATACACATACAACACTCACAGAGTTCATGTGGCATGTTTTAACATATTACTCCTGATGTTTACACCACATAAGTTTCACAAAATGCATATATATATAAAATATGAATTAGAGATAAAACCACTATTAGGTAACTCAAACAGTGATAGACATAAACCAATACATAAATAAAAATTTTTGATTTAAAAAATTTAAATTTAAATATATATATATATTATATATTATATTAATTATATTTATATTATTTGTTATTTATGTATTGGCTTATGTCTATCACTGTTTGAGTTGCCTAATAGTGGTTTTATCTCTAATTCATATTTTATATATTTATACTGTGAAATTTGATTTAATCCTAATTCTAATTTTTCCCTGTAAGTTTGGAGCCATACTCCCTAATATTATCATTATATATATATATATATATATATCATCAATCATCATCATCAACATTTACCATCTGATTTCCATGCTGGTATGGGTTGGACAGCTTGACAGGAACTGGCAAGGTCAGGACCTGTGCCAGTTTCCATAGTTCGTTTCAGCTTGTTTCTATGGCTAGATGCCAACCACTTTACAGAGTGTACTGATTGTTTTTAACATGGCACCAGTGTATTTTATGTGGCACCATCACCTGTGCTTGTTATGTGACACTGACACATGCTTTTTATGTGGCACCATCACCAATGCTGGCCTTGTGGGAAATATTGCCTTGCTTGGAAAAGCAGATGAGAGTTGGTGCCTTGACAGATTCCATCTGACCCATACAAGCATAGAAAAATGGATGTTAAATGAAGATGATGATGCTAACGAGAAGAAAATTCATTGAAATATTCTCACATAGGCATGGACATGGTTGTGTGGTGAGAAGCTTTCTTCCTAATCACATGGTTTAGCATTCTGTCCCACTGCTTGGCACCTTAGGCAAATGCCTTCTACTATAGCCTTGGGCCAACCAAAGCCTTGTGAGTAGATCTGGTAGTTGGAAACTGAAAGAAGCCCATCTATGTGTGAGTGTCTTTGTGTCTGTGTTTGTCCCCTGCCTACCACTTGACAACCAGTGCTGGTGTATTTACGTCCCTGTAACTTAGCGGTTTGGCAAAAAAGACAAAAAGAACAAGTAACAACTTATGAAAAAATTAGTACTGGGAGTTAACACATTCCACTAAAATTACGAGGCAGTGCCCTAGCTTGGCCGCTGTGAAATGATTGAAACAAGTAAAAGCAATAATGCAAGAGAGATAACTCCCAAAATTTCAGTTGACCAAAAATTTAGCCAGATTATGCAGGAGTGGAAATGTGTCTGAATTTTGGTCTTGTTTGTTCACATTAGGAAAGAAAAGTCAGGAAAATACTATATAATTGCAGTTGGTTGCTTTGACACACTAAAAGTGTCACAATATGCTGCATCTCTTAATTAAGTCCCAGTTAAACAATATTGTTAGTATTATGTGGAGGCGCAATGGTCCAGTGGTTAGGGCAGCGGACTCGCGGTCGTAGGATCGCGGTTTTGATTTCCAGACCAGGGATTGTGAGTGTTTATTGAGCAAAAACACCTAAAGCTCCACGAGGCTCCGGCAGGGTGTGGTGGTGAACCCTGCTGTTCTCTTTCATTACAACTTTCTCTCACTCTTTCTTCCTGTTTCTGTTGTACCTGTATTTCAAAGGGCCAGCCTTGTCACACTCTGTGTCACGCTGAATCTCCCCGAGAACTACGTTAAGGGTACACGTGTCTGTGAAATGCTCGGCCACTTGCATGGTAATAAATGAGCTGCGACGTCACTGTTGCCAAGCTGTATCAGCCTTTGTTTATCCCTTAGATAACATTAGTGGCGTGGAGAGGGCAGGCTAGTATGCATAGGCAACTGCTGGTCTTCCATAAACAACCTTGCCCAGACTTGTGCCTCGGAGGGTAACTTCCTAGGTGCAATCCCATGGTCATTCATGACCGAAGGAGGTCACAACACAACACAATTTACTTTAAATTTCTTTTTATTTTAATTTAATTATAAGTGCAAAATATACCTGTAGTTGTTTGCCATAATAATTGGGATACTTAAAATAGTTATGCAGTCTACCTTGGCAAATCCTGTTCAATCCATGTAAGTATGGAAAACTGGATGTTAAAATGACAATGATGATAGATATATATGTGTGTGTGCGTGTGTGTGTTTGTATGCATTTATTAAAACTTTCTATTCTTCTGTTTTAAAAAGGAAATTCTGGACACGTAACCGGCCCGGTGATAAAATGAGAGATCGGTACAATTTGAACACACTACCTCTAGGAATGGATCAAGAGGCTGCTGATTGTGGTAAGAGTCTTAGTTTTTGTGGATGATTCTTAAGAATGCTTATTTGCACATTAAGCTAACAGTGGTACCTGAGCATTTGAACAAAAAATTTATATTAATTTCATCATCATCGTTGTCGTTTAACGTCCGCTTTCCATGCTAACATGGGTTGGACGGTTCAACTGGGGTCTGGGAAGCCAGAAGGCTGCACCAGGCCCAGTCTGCACTGGCAATGTTTCTACGGCTGGATGCCCTTCCTAACGCCAACCACTCGATGAGTGTAGTGGGTGCTTTTTACATGCCACCGGCACAGGGGCCAGACTAGGCTGGCAAACGGCCATGATCGGATAGTGCTTTTTACATGCCACCGGCACGGAGGCCAGGTGAGGCTGGCAACAGCCACGATCGGATGGTGCTTTTTATGTACCACTGGCACGGAGGCTAGTCGGGGCGGCGCTGGCAAGGGCCACGTTCGGATGGTTCTCTTATGTGCCACCGGCACTGGTATCACAGCTACAATTTGCATTGATGTTGATTGATTTTGAATTTGTATAGATGAATAATGGTTTCAAATTTCGTACAAGGCAAGAAGTTTTAGGGTAGGGATAAATGGATACATTGACATTAGAACATAACTGGTACTTATCTCATGGACCCTGGAAGGATGAAAGGCAAAGTTGACCTCAGCAGCATTTGAACTCAGAACATAAAGAGCTGGAAGAAATGTGGTTTCAATTCTCAGACCGGGTGGTGCATTTTGTTCTTGGGCATTGCGATCACTTTGACACCTGATGTGTGGTATACCATGTACCTGTTCAGACAATGCCAATTTGATGGAGGCAGTGAGCTAATGTACAGCACATCCATTTGATCCCTATAAACAAATCATTTGTGCAGGTCGTTTGGCGAAAGGTCTTTGACAAGGAGAGTCTGTCATTAGCATGCCAAACAGAATGTGTAGTGTCATTTTGTATGTCTTTATTATTTCTTTATTGCTCACAAGGGGCTAAACATAGAGGGGACAGACAAGGACAGACAAAGGGATTAAGTCGATTACACCGACCCCTATGCGTAACTGGTACTTAATTTCTTGACCCCGAAAGGATGAAAGGCAAAGTCGACCTCGGCAGAATTTGAACTACCCAGAAGGGGCTAAACACAGAGAGGACAAAAAAGGACAGACAAACGGATTAAGTCGATTAGATCGACCCCAGTGCGTAACTGGTACTTATTTAATCGGCCCCGAAAGGATGAAAGGCAAAGTCGACCTCGGCAGAATTTGAACTCAGAACGTAACGGCAGACGAAATACTGCTAAGCACTTCGCCCGGCGTGCTAACGTTTCTGCCAGCTCACCACCTTTTGTATGTCTTTAAGTGCTGAGTTCAAATTCCATCTGAGGTCAACTATGCTTTTCATCCTATCAGGACTGGGTTTGATGTAATTGACTTGCAATTGACAAATTTCAGGCCTTGTACCTATAGCAGAAAGTATTATTATTGATATTGAAGTGGTGGGCTGGGAGAATCCTTCGCATGTCAGATGAAATGCTTTGTGAAATTTCTTCTGGCTTTCAAATTCCACTGAAATTGGCTTTGCTTTTCATCTCTCTGAGCACTGGGGGTTGAAGAAATCAACTAACTCCCTGTCCCCAAATTTCAGGCCTTGTGCCTATAATAAATAGAAAGAATTGTTGGCATACCAGATTAAATGCTTAGTGGCGCGTCATCTGTCTGTAGGTTCTGAGTCCAAGTCCTTTCAAATTTGCCTTTCATCATAATGGGGTCGATGAAATGAGTAGCAGTTGAATACTGGGGGTTGATGTAATTGACTAGCCCTTCCCCCCACCACAATTTCATACCTTGTGCTTATAATAGAGAGGACTGTTATTATTATTGTTGTTGTTTTTGTTGTTGTATTAATTTTTCTCTCATTCTATTCTCACGTGGCTCCAGATTACGAACAGATAACCACACATCTACCTGGAATGGGTCTTGAACAATTTCCAGAGAAAGAACAGAAAATGAAAGGTAACTTATCATCTCCATCATTTTTGTCATTTAATTCGCTCACTCTATAAGCTGTTTTAGAACGAATATGTCATCTATTGTATTGTGGTTCCTATAGAAACCTGCTTGCTCTCTTGGCTGTGGGTTGTTGAGGTGTCTTGATAGTCTTGTGACTATGACCTTTGTAAACAGCTTATATAGGTGAAACGAGGCATTTGGGTGATGGTTTTTTAAATCTAGTTTGTGTGGTGTGCAGAAGTCCAGTTGTGTGGTAAGAAGTTTGCTTCTGAAGCTCATGGTTCCACATTCAGTTCCACTGTGCGGCACCTTGGGCCAGTGTCTTTTACTATTTCCTCTGGTTTTATATTCTGATTTTCTGAGGTTTAAAATAAGTACCATTTGAGCACTGGGGGTCAGTCTAACTAAAACTTCTTCAAGGCAGTGCCCCAGCATGGCTGCAGTCTAATGACTGAAACAAGTAAAAGATAAAGATAACAGTTGCCCCCTGTGTCACTCAAGTGAAAGTTGCACCTTTTTCACCGTGTTAGTCACTCAGTAATCTATCGTTTTGCAACCCACAAGAGTGAACATTTCAGCTGAGGGTTTTGCTATTTATTATTTAAAAGGTATATTCACGCCTGTCATTGTTGCCTTGCTAACTCCGCTTACTCCAGAAGACCAAGGCGATTCAAGTATTGAAGCTCATGCAGAAGTATTGGGCACGGCTCTTCATTGTCTTATTAACTTAATTGTTGTTTAACCCCAGGTCAGCTCTGGTGGTTTAGATATATGACCAAAGGTTAGGCAGCTGTGACAACAATATTTCATTGGATTTCTGTTATATTTCCTAATTTTCCTGTTGTTCCTATACTTTTTCTCTACGTTTTTGTTTATTTCCAGAGATATCCAGTTTAAGTTGTGGTAGTGGCAGTGACAATGATCTTCCTGCAATTCCTGGACTGGATTGGGTTGCAGATGAACAGTACTTAAAGCAACAGAATGAACAGAGGATACCCCGCAAGCGGGTACCATATGCTCGGCCTGTGCCGAAGAACTTTGAGCAAGCCTGGCTCGGGCAGAAACCGACTGGAGCGGCAGGTACTGATGGGAGCCAACAAAAACCTCCTGCACAGAAAGACGACGGTACAACGCCAGCTGCCAACCTCCCGCCTCAGTCTAGAGATGGTGTGACCCCAGCTAATCAACCACAGACTACCCCACTTGCTGCTGGTAATCAGACAGTCCCTGCTCCTCCTCCACAGCCAGGAAAGATGCTTGGCAATCAGCTCAGTCTGCCCCCAAATATGCCCCCACCTCCCCAAATGCAAGGAGGCCCAATGAACATGAATGCACCTCCACCTCCTCTTCCAATGGGTGGTCAGGTGATGCACCCTATGGCCCAAGGACCTCAGACTATACAACCACCAGGCATGATAGGACCTCCGAATATGACTGGTATGCCTCAGGGATCACGTCCTCCGGTACATAATCCAATGAGTAAGTATTAAATTTCAAATACTTAAAACGATTTATATTGTATAGTTCTACTATATAGGCACAGGAGTGGCTGTGTGGTAAGTAGCTTGTTTACCAACCACATGGTTCCGGGTTCAGTCCCACTGCGTGGCACCTTGGGCAAGTGTCTTCTACTATAGCCTCGGGCCGACCAAAGCCTTGTGAGTGGATTTGGTAGACGGAAACTGAAAGAAGCCCGTCGTATATATGTATATATATATGTATATATATGTGTGTGTGTGTGTCTGTGTTTGTCTCCCTAGCATTGCTTGACAACTGATGCTGGTGTGTTTATGTCCTCATCACTTGGCGGTGCTCCTGCATGGCCGCAGTCAAATGACTGAAACAAGTATAAGAGTAAGAGTATATAGTTTTATCATGCAATTCTGTGATGCAGTTCCACTACATAGCTCTACTACACAAATTCTACCATATGGTTATATATCATTTCTCTCTCACAGTCCTTTCACACTGTTCTACCATTTAGTTGTATCATTCAGATATACAGGGTGTGCCAAAAATATCGACATCACTTGAAATGTGAATATTTGAGTAACTACATGTCCTAGGCAAAGGAAATTGAATAGGCTTTACGTGGAACAATAAAAGATTTATTTATCAAAATAGATGTAGGAGTAGCTGTGTGGTTCCGGGTTCAGTCCCACTGCGTGGCACCTTGGGCAAGTGTCTTCTACTATATTCTCAGGCTGACCAAAACCTTGTGAGTGGACAAAAAATGGTTTTTATTTGTTCTTTCTGATATTTTAGAAATTGTTTTCATCACCATTGTCATCAACATCACCATAATTATTATCACTCGGTGGCATGTAAGAAGCACCATCCGAACGTGGCCGATGCCAGCGCCACCTGACTGGCGTCCGTGTCGGTGACACGTAAAAAACACCAACCGATCGTGACCGTTTGCCAGCCTCCCCTGGCCGCTGTGCTGGTGGCACGTAAAAAGCACCCACTACACTCACAGAGTGGTTGGCGTTAGGAAGGGCATCCAGCTGTAGAAACACTGCCAGATCAGACTGGAGCCTGGTGCAGCCTCCTGGCTTCCCAGACCCCGGTCGAACTGTCCAACCCATGCTAGCATAGGAAACGGACGTTAAACGATGATGATGATGATGAAAGAAAACTATTTTCATTGTAAACATTGTTGTTGTTGTCAACATCGCCATAATCATCATCATCAACAGAAACATTATCATCATAAGCATCACTGTCATCATCATCAACAATAACAAAAGCATTATCATCATCACCATTTCACCACCTTCATCATCATTGTCACATCATCACAAACATCATCACCACTACCACCACCACCACCATCATTACAAGATTGAGCATTGTATTAATATGTAATTTTTTTCGTTTTTTTTTTCATAGATATACGAGGTCCAACCATGCAGCAACCTCCACCTCCACACGGACAAGCTGGCCCCATGGTAGCCCCAAATCAGATGCCTATGATACGACAGGGACCACCAGGAATGCAGTGTCGACCAGGACCAGGTGGTCCAGACCCTAATGGCCCTCCTCCTCCTCTCGGCAACCAACAGGGACCTCCACCTCCAGGACAGTACATGCAGGGTGGGGATGGCCCCGAGAACAACCAGTCCCGACCCCCAGGCAGTGAAGGTGAAATGGGCAATCTCAGTCACCGCGACAAGGATTACCGACAGGGGGGTTCCAATATAAATGATGGCAACTTCATGCCACATGACATGAGGGGTGGTGACGGCGGAGGAGGTGGAGGAGGGGGCATGCCCCCACGTGAAGGCATGGGTGGAGGTCGACGAGGTGACATGAATATGGGACATGGTGGTGGCGGTGGTCAACGCTTCAACAATGACCGACCCCCAAACCAGTGGCCACAGGATGGCCCAGACATGTCGCAACGCGACAACCAGCCGTATGACAGATCCATGGACGAATATCATGACATTGACGAGAGGATGGAGCGTAGCCGTGGTTACCACCATCACCAACAACAGCAGGGCCGGAATCAAGGGGGTTTTGGCCCACCTCAAATGAACAATCCCAACCATCCTGATGCAATGCACCGGGATGATTTTGAACACCACCGGAGGATGGGTAATGACTCTGGTGGTCCTGACCAGGGTATGGACATGGGTAACAGCCGCAAGCGTCACTGGGATGATGACCAGATGAACGTCCCACCCCCTGCTATGATGGACATGCGAGACAAGTACAATCGACAAGACATGGGGCCTGATTTCTCGTCTGTCCGCAACAACAGCAACAATTACAACCAAGACTATAACTCCGGACCACGCGGCAGCGGCGGTGGTGGTGGTGGTGGTGGTGGTGGCGGAGGGTTCAGGGGAGGACGCAACAATCGCAACAACAATCGAAATGGTGGTAGGGGCCCATACCGAGGGGGGCGCAACAATCGGTGTAGATAATACCAAATCCACTCTTTGTGCAGGATCATACATGCTGACACATACACACACACATTAATGTCTGCGTGTGTGTTTATATATATATATATATATATATATATACATACACGCATACATACACATATATACACACACACATATATACATACAGACATGCACACACACACATATGTGTGTGTGTAACATACATAACATCATCCTCCCTTTATGTCGTTGGCCCACCCTGGCTCCCACCACTTTCTTCTCCTCTTTACCAGACCCACATATCCTCCTGCCGTTCTCCTTACCAAAGCAATATGCCCCTTTCTGGTCCTCCACTTTCCTCTTCTGTCGAGCGTTCAGTATTCCCTGTTATTGTAGTACCACTGTTGTGCGTCTACCAAGGGTAGATAGATTATTGTTTCATATACACACTGACACACACACACATGCATACACATGCTAATCCAGTTGTTATTCGTCTCCAGTCTTTTTTTTTTTTGTTGATGGATATGATGGAAACATGTATGCATGGGTATACAAATATATACACATATATACATTTGTGTATATTCATCAACATATGCATATTTTTACATAATTCCATATGTATAGACATAAATATATGCAAGAGTTAATAAAATGACTGAGAAAAAAATGTATTATCTTCCCTATACACACACACATGCATGCATACACACACACACCACACACACACACCCTATACACACACACACGCATGCATACACACACACACCACACACACACACACACACAGAAATGTTTTTATGTTCAGTTAAAGCAGTTTTACATTAATCTGATGGGTTACTCTATACCTTTGTAGAGTACAGATTTATTCTTAAACAAGAAGGTTGTTGACAGTGACTTTGAAGTTGTGGCCAGCTAAGCCATTGTCTGACAATGGGGTTAGCTGGCGGAAACTTCCAAAGTCACTGTTGATAATATTTTTCGTTTAAGAATAATAAATAAATAAGCATGTGTGTATGTGTGTGCGTGTGTGCATGTGTGTGATATTGACTTTTGAAAAATCTATAAATACAAATAATAAAAGTTCTATGAAAAATATTCCAAATTGATTTAATAAATATTAAGAAGCAAACACACACACACACACACACACACTCACATATATAAATATAAACAGAGATATGCAAACACACATACTCATACACAATAGAGCAACAAACACTCATATAGTTACACACAAACTAGATTAAATAGTACTCAATAGCAGAGATAGTGTTTAGTTTTAGTATTTTGAAACTGTATCTTCACTAATTGCGTTTCTAGACACTTGTTCTGGATCCTCAGGTTACTACTTAAGTTAACTGAGGATTGTGAAACTAGTAGTTGCAACGTGTATATATATATATTTATATATATATATATATAGTCCAGTCGGAGATGAAACATCATTCTATAAAATCCTTATAGGCGTAGGAGGGGCTGTGTGGTAAGGATCTTGCTTACCAACCACATGGTTCCGGGTTCAATCCCACTGCATGGCACCTTGTGCAAGTGTCTTTTACTATAGCCTCGGGCCGACCAAAGTCTTGTGAGCGGATTTGGTAGACGGAAACTCAAAGAAGCCCCTCATATATATATATATATATATATATGTATGTATGTATGTTTGCGTGTATATGTTTGTGTGTCTGTGTTTGACCCCACCAACATCGCTTGACAACCTATGCTGGTGTGTTTACATCCCCGTAACTTAGACACAAAAACACACACATGTGGCTATCTTCTATATTGATCCATCTAGATGTGTGTGTTTTTGTGTCTGTGTTTGTTCCCCAGCACTGCTTGACAATCAGTGTTGGTATGTTTACACACCTGTAACTTAGTGGTTCAGCAAAAGCGACTAATAGAATAAGGACCAGGCTTTTAAAAGAAGAAAATAAGCACTGGCCTTGATTCATTCAGCTAAAATTTCTTGAAGACTCTGCCCTAGTGTGGCTACAGTCTAATGAGGAGTGAAGCAATTAAAAGATATGTTTGTGTGTGTGTGTGTGTATTATATATATATATATATATATATATGATGATATATATATATACATACATATATATACATACATATATATATACATACATATATATATACATACATATATATATATATATATACATACATTTATATATATATATATATATACATATATATACATACATATATATATATATATATATACATACACACATATATATATAGGAGCACTTGCTTGTCTAATAATAGTCACGTCTATAGCTTGCTTACTTGAATTGAAGTATACATGCTCATTCAGGATAAAACACATTTCTGAATTTTCCGACACACATCATCATCATCAACACCAACAACAAGACTGATACGAGATTTTACAAGACTAAACATCCCCCTCACACACACACATAACTAGAAACCTGAATCTCAAACATCACAATCATCATCATCATAATCAGCATCGTTAGCAAGAGAACACTTTGTTGTTTAAAATTGGTGAGGAAGCAGGGTACTATATTAAAGAACGGGGCCGTTTCATATTGGCATTTACTAGAGATGTAGTCTGTTGTATATTGATGGTAGAATTTGATGGAAAGTGGCGGCGGGGTTGTTTTTGGTGGAGTTGGACTGTTTTCTTGGAGGAGTTGTTTGGTGGGGGAATTGTGTTTGCGAAATTGTTGGAGAAATTCAGGGATTTCACAGAAGTGATGGAGGTAGCTGAGATTGGTTGTTGTTCACAGTGCTGACGAAGGAATTCTATTCGTGGGATTCACTGCAGAAGCTCGAATCCACAGAATCGATTATCGACGGTGGAATTTTTAGGGTTGAGAGGAATATGACTGTTGAATTCTGTCCCATGGAGTTTGGAAGAATTCATTCAGTTGTTGATGAAAGACAAACATGTATTGATTATTGATTTGTAAACCAAGAGAAAAAAAAAAAGAAACAAAAAAGAAACAAAAAAAATCCTGAAAACCAAAAACCAAAAAAAAACCCAACAAAAGATACCATTAGTTATTTGTTTATTTCTTTATCGTTGTTATTTTATCTTTGTTTGTGTGTGTGTGTGTGTGTGTGTGTGGTGTGTGTGTATGTATATATATATATATACACATATATATATATATATATATATATATAATGCAAAAATGGGACAAGACATCCAGGCAGGTGATACAAAAAAGGGGCAACAAAACATCTTGACAGATGATACAAGGAAAACAAGGACGGGTCATTCGTCCGCTTTCCATGCTAGCATGGGTTGGACGTATGACTGAGGGGTGGTGAACCAGATGGCTGCACCAGGCTTCAATCTTGATCTGGCAGAGTTTCTACAGCTGGATGCCCTTCCTAACGCCAACCACCCCGAGAGTGTAGTGGGTGCTTTTACGTGCCACTGGCACGGGGCCAGTCAGGCGGCACTGGCAACGACCTCGCTCGAATCTTTTACACATGTCACAGGCACGGGTGCCAGTAAGGCGATGCTGGTTACAATCCCACTCGAATGGTGTTCTTTATGTGCCACCGGCACGGAGGCCAGATAGCTGTCAACTACTTCTAGTTTTTTCTCCCTGGAATGTGGCAGAAGTTGTTCTCCGCGCATTTTCAGTGCTTATTGCTCCCGAGCATCTGCCACATACAAAAACTATCTTCCCCGTTAGCCTTCCTTTGATATTGTCTTTGATGTACCTAAGTCACACCGGTGGTTCGTTTTCATTCATGGAAATTTCATTCCATAGTATATGGGCTATAATTTTGTTCGGCGATCCTTCACATCAGTGTTTCTTCACTTTTGAAACTTTAGGGGCCATCAGTTTTCTCTGTATCAAAGAGAGAGAGAGGTAATATATAGTGTGGAAACCTAGCCAGTCAATCCAGTATGGCTGTTTTTCATGAAAATTAAATTTAACCCTTTAGCATTTAAACCAGCCACATCTAACCAAAATATTCTACCTGTTTTATGTTCAAACTGGCCAGATGTGACCTTTTACACCTACCCTACAATGTCTTTCTGCGAATATACTATCATGTAATCGAAATCTCAAAGCTACGAGATAATACATTATTAATTCAAAACAATATAAATAAACAAGCAGCAGATAGAATTATCTGAGTGCTAAAGGGTTAAACTGAGTCTATCCAGTGCAAATATTCTACAATAGGTGCAGGAGTGGCTGTGTGGAAAGTAGTTTGCTTACCAACCACATGGTCCCAGGTTCAGTCCCACTGCATAGCACCTTGGGCAAGTGTCTTCTAGTATAACCTCGGGCCGACCAAAGCCTTGTGAGTGAATTTGGTAGACGGAAACTGGAAGAAGCCTGTTGTATATGCATATATATATATATGTTTGTGTGTCTGTTTGTACTCCCAGGATCACTTGACAACCAATGCTGGTGGGTTTACGTCCCCCATAACTTAGCGGTTCGGCAAAGGAGACCGATAGAATAAGTACCAGGCTTACAAAGTGCCTATGACAAGGGGGAGGAGAGGTTATGAAACTATGTCAGATGTTCTGTGAGAGTTGTAGACTGGGTTGATGGATGAAGTGAAGTTCCAGCTGTGTGAAGGTTGACATGGAGAGTGGAACAGTACAGCAGATAAAGCCATAGAAGTTGGCATGAAGGTTTGGAAAGAATGGTTTCCGGTTGTTAGATGCCAGGTATAGAGGAACAAGATATTGCGAAATCTTTTGTACACACAGTTCGGATAGAATTGGAAGCTGTTGGCAGGAATGGTCCACATGTATAAAAAAAGAAGTTCTAAATGTTTTTTCACCATGAGGAAACCACAGTTCATCCAGTGAGTTCAAAACATTACTGATGATTCCAGAAAAACGAGGGCCATTGCCAAAGAACAGTGGTGTATGAGGACATTCAATACAAATTGTATGTACTGTAGAGAGGCCAGTTCAGGTTTGCAAAGACTGGAAAACTGATCCACCGAGAAGATGGCATGATTTGATTCCTCTTTGATGAGTAAAACTGACCAAAACCAAAAGCTGAATATGAAAAATGACATTATTATATACAGATCCTTCCGATGTCTTTTGGTTGATGAACAAGTTTCCAGCAATTGTGATGGTTTTTTAAAGTGGTGAATAATGATCATATCATGCTACCTCACACCGAGATCCTTAGAATTACTTAATGCTGCAGGCTGCATTGAAAATTGTTGAGTTCTGGGTGGATGATGTACGTAGTGAAAGGTCAAAAGTTAAAAACTCAGTACATTCTCACAAAACCCATTTAATCCAAGATCGGATGTCAGTCAACCTTTATGATCAAGTAACTTCAAACTTGTGGCTTCCAAATTCACCAGATTTAAATTCCATGGATGAGTACTGGAGTGTTGTTTAAAGGGAGACTAATCGACATCCTCCCAAACCACAGCTTTACGGAAGATTACCATTGTCCAGGTGATGTCCAAAATGAATAAGGATCATTTAGTGTAAGTGTAAGCATGTCTCGCATTAAAGAAGTCATCAAAGTTTATGGTGGATTCACAGGTTAATCCTAATCCTATCAGAAAGTTTATCAGGAGCATTTGCACGAATTTCTATTAAAATAAATTTGGTTTTATTAAATTACCAAATAAGTCTTCAAATACTACTTACACTCTATCATTCTCGTGTTGTATTTGGTAAAATGTGACTGATAAAATAAGGTTTAAGGAAAAGAAAATATTTGACTAAAATGTCTTCAAGGAGGTTCCCTAGCGTGGCTGCTGTCTAAAGACTGAAACAGATAAAAGATATTTCTATAGACAGCAGTGGGGGGAAGGGTATCTTTTTTTTCTTCACAAATGTAAATAAACCCAATTTGTTTCTTAAACGAGGGACATATTCATACAGCACAGAATATTTTCACCTCAATAGACGTCATTGATTGGTTGAAATTGAGGAAATAAACAACAAATATCTTACAAACCATAGAATTTTCTCAATAAAGCCAAGAGAAAAAGATGTCTTATAAACACATTCTACCAGTATATGAAGTTTAAAAGTGTTTAGTTACGTGGAAATTATTTTAAAAAACTGCCGGTCAAACCGAAAAGATCCCAAAAACTTTATAAGAGATGTTGAAAGTGTCGTCCTTCATTTTCAGTACATAAGTTGACTCTTCCACACGTTTTTAAATACATCTTGAAGGAAAAAAATTCACGGCTGAGAGACTTTTTGAACACTCTGTATATGAGATTATATTATTCAATGCGTCGTCGTTCTGTTTAACAGTTTAGTTTGGTGTGTCTTCCAGGGGTGTTTTCTCTTCGGCTTGGTATCACTATATTTGTTTCATCAGTTGCATCGACCTCAACAATCTGTAGAAGCCCTGAAAAGACCCCGATTGTTGCTTCTTGCTCCTCTAATAAATAGACGAGAGAGAAAATAATAAAAATTATAATGGTAAGAAGAAAACAAACAAAATAAAAAAAGCGAATATTGAGTTTGAGCTTGCCACTAAATAGGGAGAAAGCTGAGGTATGTCAATGCGAGTTATCTCCCTTAGACTTCATGTTTTGAAACCTGGCAGAAACGTTAGCGCGCCGGGCGAAGTGTTTAGCGGTATTTCGTCTGCGTTACGTTGTGAGTTCAAATTCCGCCGAGGTCGACTTTGCCTTTCATCCTTTCGGGGTCGATAAATTAAGTACCAGTTACGCACTGGAGTCGATGTAATCGACTTAATACCTATGTCTGTCCTTGTTTGTCCCCTCTGTGGGTAATAAAGAAATAGATATTTCGTCTGTCGTTACGTTCTGAGTTCAAATTCCGCCGAGGTCAACTTTGCCTTTCATCCTTTCGGGGTCGATATAATCGACTCAATCTCTTCGTCTGTCCTTGTTTGTCCCCTCTATGTTTCTGGGCAGTAAAGAAATATATACGTACGCGCGGGCAAGCACACACACACGTTCTCATACACATCCCCACGTCATTTACACACACTTATATATAATATCATAAGTCCGTTTACAAAATAGACACATTTATATATGTACAGATTTGTAATTTTTGTTTTATGTATGCATATAGTTGCATGTCTAGACACGCTCATATATGCTTAAATGATAAACTTTGGAAAGTTTTATACAAAATTTGCAGTTCCAGTGATGAATTGGATCTGTAGTCTTCGAATCGGCTTTCTCTTTCAGATATTCAGAAGCCTAATTTCTCAAGATTGAGATTTAGGCAGTGTGTTACTTAATCCCAGTGCCCCAATAATTTACAGGTATAAACCCGAAATTGTAATCTGGATAGATTAGCGGTAGATTCTTCAATAGTACAGCGTAAGTATTTTTTTTTTTTTTTTTGATGTTTAGCTTTATGTTAATACCCGCTGCGCAGCAAAGGCGGCGAGAAACGTTAGCGCGCCAGACGAAATGCTTTGTGGTATATCGTACGTCTGTTACTGAAAATTTATTGTTGGAGTGTCTTCGTAAGTTTCTATTAATTGTTATATTTCTTGTTGTGCCTATTGTTGGACTTATTGTTGAAAAAAAATTGTAGTATAGTTTTCTTTCGAAAGCTATCTGTGGTTTTTCCCCTGTGGGGGAAAACATTAATTGCCGGCAAGATGTCGAAAAGTTCGTGTTCTTCGTCGGGGGACGAAGCATCAATTAAACGAGAAGCAAAGAAAATAGAAAGCTTAATTTTCGACAACATTTCTGATGTGTCGGAAAGCGAATTTCCGAGAGTTACGAACACTGAAAGGAAGACAGAAAAAAGGACCATCCAAAATGAAGAAAAGAAAAGTTTTGCGTCAGCGGCTGGTGGTGGAACGCGACAGCTGTCAACCGACATAAAATAATTATTAAAATATATAGATATGATAACAGAACGAGATAGAATGGTAAAAGTGGAAATACCAGAAGAAGAATTAACGGAGGAAAAAAAGAAAAACATTATTTTTAAGACATTTTGCTTAGAAGATCGTAAAATTGATAAAATATGTGAAGAAAAAATTGAAAAATGTCTAAAACCTATCTGGCAGGACATTACATATCTAGCAAGAGGGAAGAAGTTTGGAACCATTGTGGTGAGGTTCAAGACTGCAGAAATTATGTGCTTGATGGCGGCAGTCCTGGCAAACAAGGAAGATAATATTAACCTCCTGCAGGCTACCGTTACAGAAAGTACTTATTGGACAGGTCAAACGCTTAACATCGTATTGCAGGTTGACCAAAAAATTTTAGAACAGCTCCCAGAAATCGTGGAAGTAAGGGAGGAAGGGATATTTTCAGTTTGAACGGCAGTTTTCTCTAGCGGTGTCATATGAAATTGTCACCCATAATTATGACCCTAGTATCGATCTATTGCATTTCAATCTGTTTTAGGGTAAGGGTATCTTTTTTCTTCACAAATGTAAATAAACCTAATCTGTTTCTTAAACGAGGGACATATTCATACGGCACAGAATGGTTTTTACCTCAATGGACGTCACTGATTGGTTGAAATTGAAGAAAAAAACAACAAATATCTTACAAACTATAGAATTTTCTCAATAAAGCCAAGAGAAAAAGATGTTTTATAAACACATTCTACCAGTATACGAAGTTTAAAAGTGTTTAGTTACGTGGAAATTATGTTAAAAAAGTGCCGTTCAAACCGAAAAGATCCAAGGCTTCCGTTTTTTTTTTATCAACGCTAAAGCAATTTCATAAGACGCTTCATTCGTCGCCAAACGTTTACTTCTTTTAACAAATATTCGTTTCCTCTTGATGTCTTCCTTTTGTTTCTTACTCCTTTATTATTTCCTACCATTTGTTTTTTAGTCTGCTGTGTTAGCGGTCGAGCGTCCATCATCGACAAGATTTCTGTCGCTTATATTTAACAAATTCACTGACTAATCGCGACACCAGCACCTGCTCTAACACTGTTACTATATATATCGCCCGCGGGGAGGTGAATCACTGCTATCTCTAGCAGTCGAGTGTCCATCATTGACAAGACCAAGGAAGGTCGAAATCTCGGGATCTGGTGGTTTGGTGGCCGTGGTGATGGTGATGGTGGCGGGGGTCGTGGTGACGGTGACGGCGGTGGTGGTCGAAGTGATGGAGGGATTGTTGAAAGTAGTGATGAAGTGGCAATGATGGATGGTGGTGGTGGTGGGTAGAACGAAGGTAGTGGGTGTAGGAGCGGAGGGTGGGGGTAATAAAGGTGGTGATGGATGTGGGGGGGGGGCGGACGTGGGTGAATCGTCGAATGTCAGTAATGCATGTTACAGTGGAGGGGAAAGACTTGACCCTTAAGACACTTCACAGCTAAACACACAAATGTCTATGAGATGTGTGTGTGTGTGTTTAGAATATGTCAGCACGAAGCATTTCGATGGCGCTCTAAATGAAAGTACCAATAACCACGCAAATGTTTACCCTCGCGGGGTTAAGTGGTTCGTTGGTTAAGTGTTGGTAATGACACGCACTTGTGAAGTTTAGGGTTAAAATCACTATCGGAAAGGTTTCGATTTCGGGTCGCGTTAAGTTATCACTTTCTTTTTCTTTAAATAAATAAGTGTGTGTGTATACGTCTGTATACATACATGCAAACACACATACACGCATATATATATATAAACACAAATATATATCTGTGTATGTATGTGCGTCTATCTATGCGCACGCAGCCACACACGCATCTATCTATCTATCCATCTATCTGTCCGTCCTTCCATCCATCCATCTATCTATCCACCCATCTATCCATCCATCCATCTATCTATCTATCTATCCACCCATCCATCCATCTATCTCTCCATCCATCCATCCATCCATCCATCTATCTATCCACCCATCTATCCATCCATCCATCTATCTATCTATCCACCCATCCATCCATCTATCTATCCATCCATCCATCTATCTATCTATCTATCTATCCACCCATCCATCCATCCATCCATCCATCCATCCATCCATCCATCTATCTATCTATCTATCTATCTATCTATCTATCCACCCATCCATCCATCTATCTATCCATCCATCCATCCATCCATCCATCATCCATCCATCCATCCATCATCTATCTATCTATCTATCTATCTATCTATCCACCCATCCATCCATCTATCTATCCATCCATCCATCCGTCCGTCCGTCCATCCATCCATCCATCCATCTATCTATCTATCTATCTATCTATCTATCTATCTATCTATCTATCTATCTATCTATCCACCCATCCATCCATCCGTCCGTCCATCCATCCATCCATCCATCCATCCATCCATCTATCTATCTATATCTATCTATCTATCTATCTATCTATCTATCTATCTATCTATCTATCTATCTATCTATCTATCTATCTATCTACATGCGTAGCTTCGTGTGTGTGTGTGAGTGTAATATCACCCCCTCTCCAAACAGCTACTCACCTCGACCTTTATCCATGTGTGTTGTTACACGAGATATGCTTTTAAGTGGGAGCTGCGTGAGTCTGTGTGTGTGTGTGTGTGCGCGCACGCATGTGTGTATGTGCGTTTATGTGTGTCAATTCATGTGTGTGTGTGTATGTGAATGTATACCTGTTTACGCGATGTGTGCGTATATGCGCGTGTGTGTGTTTGTGTTTATATGCATGAATTAGTGAATACATGGGGGTTATGTTAATGATGGCGGTGGTACTGGTAATCGGTGTATTGGTGGTGGGGGTCGGGGTGATGATGATGAGGGTGACAGTAGTAATAGTGGTCGTGGTGGTAATGAGGGCTAATTAATGCCCCCTCCTCCCCTCACCCCAACTTTCATGAAGAAAAATTAAGGTCTCGCCTTCCTTACTGCCATCCAACTCCCAAATGCTAGTCTGAGAAAGAAACAGGGATCAGTTACATGTTGTTGTTGTAGTTGATGGTGGTGGTGGTGGTTGTGGCGTCTATTTCATGTTAACAGCTGTTATGTCACATTTCAGCACTCCTGGAGACTTCCATAGGAACAAGTACAACAATAATAGTAAGTACAAACAAGTACTTTCGAGAAATATGGAAGGGCTGTTAAAAGGTAACTACACTTGGTGACTTTGGATAAAGGTTGAGGTGGTGGTGCTGGTCGTGATGGTGGTGGTGGTGGTGGTTATGGTTGTGGTGGGGTGGTAGTGGTGGAGGTGGTAGTGGTGATGGTGGTTGTGGTGGTGGTGGTAGTGGTGATGGTGGTTGTGGTGGTGGTGGTAGTGGTGATGGTGGTTGTGGTGGTGGTGGTTGGTGTTGTGGAGGTGGTGGTGGTTGGTTGGTGTTGTGGAGGTGGTGGTGGTGGTTGTTGTAGAGGTGGTGGTGGTGATGGTGTTGGTAGTGGTGGCTGCGATGGTGGTGGTGGTGGGTGATGATAGTGTTTGTTGAAAATAGGGAAGTCGTATAGACATAGAACTGCAAGCTGTTCTAACAGTGACCATCTACACTTTATAATATAAACGTGCTATATGTGTGTGTATGTATGTAAGTCATTCTCAGGTGATGTGTGTGTGTGTGTGGGGGGGCTCTTTTACTTGTTTCAGTCATTTGACTGTGGCCATGCTGGAGCACCGCCTTTAGTCGAGCAAATCGACCCCAGGACTTATTCTTTGTAAGCCTAGTACTTATTCTATCGGGCTGTTTGTGTGTGTATATATTTGTGTGTCAGTGTTTGTCCCCCCAACATCGCTTAACAACCGATGGTGGTGTGTTTACGTCCCCGTAACTAAGCGGTTCGGCAAAACAGCCCCATGGAATATATAGATATATATATATATATATATATATATATATATATATATATATATATACATACACACATATATATATACGACGGGCTTCTTTCAGTTTCCGTCTACCAAATCCACTCACAAGACTTTGGTCGGCCCGAGGCTATAGTAGAAGACACTTGCCCAAGGTGCCACGCAGTGGAACTGAACCCGGAACCATGTGGTTCGTAAGCAAGCTGTCCATAAGAAAGAAAAAGAAATCACTCTCCAAAAGCTGTATCGGCCTATGCTTTTGCCTTGGATAACATCGGTGGCGCGGAGAGGGGAGGCTGGGATGCGTGGCTGACTGCTGGGCTTCCATAAGCAAATTTGGCCGAAATTGTACTTCGGAGGGGAACTTTCTTGATGCAATCCAATAGTCATTCTTGACCAAAGGGAGTTTTTACCCTTTATATATGTTATATATATATATATAATATATATAATATATATATATATATATATATATATATATATATATATATATATATATATATATATATATATAAATAGATGAGTGTATTTTTACCTTGTTAACAATTAACACGGAAAGATAAATAAATAGTTACCAGGACAGCAAAAATCTCACAAGTAAAGATGTTTATAAAGGTTGAAACTTCGTGTTTACGTTGAATATTTTGAATAATATGAATAAAAAGTCTCCACAAACAAACAGAATTCTGTTTGTTTGTGGAGACTTTTTATTAGTAGAGGAAATAGTGATCAATTTTGGCTGCTATTTCTAATATTTTCGGTATGTGGTTTTGAGCAACTTGTTGCATTTAACCCTTAATTATAAATATATATATATATATATATATACTTTTTTTTTATCCGAGGGGAGGCAATGCGAGCAACAACCACAGGAACATCACAAAATCCACAGAAAGATCAAACACATACAAATATTCATATACTCATTTATACCAATAAAGCCCGACATTTAAAAATTAAAAAATTTAGTAATATATAAATATATCATATGAAAATATAAATTTTGCATATAACACCTTGAATTTACGCTTAAAACATTTAGTATAAATTTGTTACAATAAGAGAAATAAATATAATAATAATAAATAAAAAATAAAGCATACAATGACATATCCCCTCGGATTAAAAAAGTGAATACGGCTCAATAGACCACTTCTATTTCCAGTCCGTTGTATATCTTAAGCGTTGTTGTCACTCAAGATATAACTTTATATTTTGTAATATATATATATATATATATATATATATATATATATATAGCATATATATATATTTATATATATATATATATATATATATATATATATATATATATATATATATATATATATATATGCATATATAATATATTATATGTATATATATGTATATATATATATAGTTAATCCAAACAAGAAAACACAAAAAAAAAAACACAGCAACGCGAGGACGTGGATGAAATAAAGTATTATTGGACGCTCAGGAAAGAAGAGAAGAAGATATATATATATGTGTATATATGTGTGTGTGTGTGTCTTTTCAATACATTGTCTGGTTTAAAAAGCCACTTCAGATGCCATGACGAATCTAAGAGTTGGTCAAACTCTGCGCAAGAAGTAGACAACCACCATATTTTCATATGAAAAGGAAAAAGGTCACCAACCCAAGGCTGGGGATGAAAGGGCCTGTCATAATCCCTTTTACTCTTGTCTTTCACATTACCTCCTTCGCGGTAGCTACTACACAGAGGAAACAAGCCTGCTCTTCCCTATTCAGTGAAGAAACAATCTTAATTATAGACTCGGTTGACAGCTGTATTCTTCTCAGATGCGACAACAGTCGTTCGACATAAACCCCAAAGGTCCGATAGCTTCGGACATTACACAATTGCGTGCAGCACAGTTTCATTGTCCTGACCGCATCTTGGACAAGTTGGCGTGGCTGAAGAACCATGCTAAAGAGTCCCGACTGTTACACAGTTTCCGCTGAATCGTTTTCATTTTGAACTCTATATATTCTATTTTCAGAGAAATGGAATTTTTTTGACATTCGAAACTGCATTATTTATTGATGGAACTTAGAATATCTGTATTTGTCCTTACTCACTTTTTCCAGATCTAATAATCTAGGTTTCGGGATGGTAAAAAGGGGTTGCTTCTTTCCTTAATCATTTGAAAATCGAACGGCGACGAAAAATGAAACTGTATGTATGTATATATGTATATGTATGTATATATATATATATATATATTATATATATATATATATATATGTAGGTCCCCGGGTTGAGTCGGGGTTAACCACAGTAAATAAGGTACTCAATACTTAGCAGAGTAAATAATTTATTTTATAGGAGCTTCTACAGGACTAGAAGTGTTTCATTCAAAAGAAATCATCAGAGCTTCCTGATGATTTCTTTTGAATGAAACAGTTCTAGTCCTGAGAAGCTCCTTCTATAATTATATATATATATATTATATATATATATATATATATATATAATCACCGTGACCGACCAGGCTATCGGATGTTGCTACACATCGCTGGTCACAATGCGCTTCGCATTGTTTTAGCCTTCAAATGACGCTAGCTAAGCGAGCAGGCCAACAGAAGAAAGAGTGAGAGAAAGTCGTGGTGAAAGAGTACAGCAGGGATCGCCACCACCCCCTGCCGGAGCCTCGTGGAGCTTTAGGTGTTTTCGCTCAATAAACACTCACAAACTGCAACCCTTTGATTATTATGTGTGGGGCGCAGTTGAGCGAAACCAAAAAAAAAAAAAAAAAAAACCTTGTAACACCAAAGATGGACTGAAGGCAAAGATTATGGCAGCATTCATCACTTAAACAAGGAAACCCTCCAGAAGATATATATATATATGAGAGTTATATATATATATATAAATATATATATATAATATATATAATATTATTATATATATATATATATATATACAAGCATTTTATAATTATAAGTATAATTATAATTAAGGTTCAGCAAAATTGCTTCACCACATACCGAAATTTAGAAATAGCAGTTAAATACTATTCTATATAGTCAATTCAACGAACAAACAATTAAAAAATAGAGAAAAAGAGAAGAAAACGCGAACGTGTGGACTTGCACAAGCAAAATATTAATTTGACGTTCGGCGAAAGCAGAGAGTTAACGTTCCTAACATAGCTCTTCGTTGGAAAAAACCGTCAACAATGCACGTGCGGTTACAAGTATGCCATAATTCAGGTGTTCCCAACCATCGTCTGCCAACGGGCCGCAGAGAAATAACTTGTTTAAAATTACATAATAGCTAAATTGAATATTGGAATTTCATTGAAAAGTTTTGTTTAAACATTCAATATTCATCTACTCAATATTATCTCTCATAATTGCAAGTACATTTTGCAGTTAATGTATGTTTTTATTTAGTTGTAATTTTCAACTAATTT
>NC_043022.1:22566560-22568651 GCF_006345805.1 Octopus sinensis
TCCTCTTTGGCCCAGGCCTCATCAACTTTTTCAAGTTTCACTTGAAGAGGAAGATGAGAGTAGAGAGAGGGAAGTGCTGTCTGATAGCAAGTTTACTGAAAGGTGGGTAAATGTCGCAAGAATGGCCAATATGAATGGACCAATTCTGAGGATTCACCTGTGATTTAAAAAGGTAATATAAAAGGAGAAAGGTACTCTACCCCCCTTTTGACCCGGCTCCCGTGGCTTTTATGGGTTTTTCCACGAGCAACCTTTCGAAGCGCCACCCCCGTATTGGGAGTTTTTCATTGTTAAATATTTTCGTTGTTGTACAGTTTTTTACACGGACTTTTGAAACGGACAAAACCCTTTGTAACTTTCGTCCTGTGTTTTGTCCCTTTATCTTATAATTAATTTTTGTCAGCCCCTGTGGCCAATAAAAGAATTATTATTATTATTATTATTATTATTATTATATTATTATTATTATTAGTATTATTATTATTATTATTATCATCATCATCATCATCATCATCATTATTATTATTATCATCAGCGGCAAATCTAAATAATTGATAATAACAACAATGATAACATTAGTGGAAGCAATACCATTTCTTAAATATAGCCACGAAACACGTGTTGTTATTCTACCAAATATATACGTTTTATTTATTATTTTGCACATTACTTAATCATTGTTATATGTTTTATATTATGTTTAATGTTTCTATAAGATGTAATTTTTCTAAATGGTATAATTTAATTTTTCATTTTTGAATTGATAAAAGGTGTTTTTTTTCTAATTTATATATATATATATATATATATCATCATTTTCTTTCTGAAATTTGATTCAGTATTTCTAAATTGAATTTCTTCCTGTAAGTTTGGAATAATATTCCCTCATAAAATTATTATCATTACATTATTATATATATACTATTATATAGATATATATATATATATATATATATATATCTATAATATATATATATATAGCTATATGTATGTATGTATATATAGATATATATATATAGGGAGGTGCAAAGGTTTCGATTCCCAGAGCGGGCGTTTGTGTGTGTTTATTGAGCGAAAAGACCTAGGCTCCACGAGGCTCCGTCAGGGGGGGGGCGACCCCTGTTGTACTCTTTCGTTCCAACTTTGTCCCACTCTTTCTTGCTGTTTCTTGAGTAATGCTGGGGGAACGCATACGCCATAGAAACCGGGAAACTGGACCCATGAGCCTGGCTAGGCTTGAAAAGGGCGCATAAATAAATAAAAAATATATATACACACATATATATACACACACACATATATACATGCGTACATACGTCTCTCTCTCTCTCTAAATATATATATAAATGTATATGTATATATATAATTATATATATATATATGCATATATATATATATACATGTGTGAATGCGTGTATGTGGCGCGGCTGCTATGATTTGTTTGTATGCATATATATATATATATATATATATATATACGCATGCATGTATATATACGCGTGTACATTTGTATGTATATCTGTAAAAGTACGTATGTGTAGGTGTTTGATAAGAGCAAGGCGGCAGGTTTCCTCTCTGCTATTGACTTATATCTCACTACAACACGGGTGTTTAAGTACACTGCAACAACAACAACAGCAGCAACAGATACCATCAATACCCATACATATATACATACATACGTACGTACATACGCTAACAGACGCTATGAAAACAACACTAACGCCAACACCGGTTTGAATAACAGAAACAAACAGCAATAACAACAGACAACAACATCCCTGAAGAGAAAAAAGTTCATTACACAATCGATGAATTCTGTGCCTCCTGGGAATTGCTATTGAAAAGTTGATGGTGGTTTTATAGAGAAACTTATGACAGAAGACGTCTTGGTAGAAGAGTTTTGATGATAGAGACTGGGTTAGCGACAGACTGAGAGACAAGGCAGACGAAGAGGACCACCGGCTTTGATGCACTTACTAGGTATGACAACAGGAGACTAGTGTGGCAAATATATGCAGTGGTTAAATCTGTGACAGAAGCCATGTTGTTTGAAGAAGAACAGTTGTGGTGTTAGAAAGTGAGAGAGAA
>NC_043022.1:22568751-22591251 GCF_006345805.1 Octopus sinensis
TCCGTCAGATACTGGAGCCGGTGTAATCGAATAGTTGCCAACCCCCAAATTTCAGGCCTTGTGCCTATAGTAGAAGAATTACTTTGTCTATCCTTCTGTTTCTAACAGACAGTGAAATCGATATAATCCAGGAAAAGAAAAAATGATTTAAACGTTGTTGTCTGAGAAAAGACTAGCTGCATCTAGTTTACCAAAAGCCGGAACAACAGTCAAAGAATTCTAAAGCATACGAAAGAACTAGTAGAATTACTCGCTGAAAAAATATTTTCTATGTATTTTGGAACAACCAGAAAGGAAGAATGGCTGTTGGAGCCAAATAGAAAGCTCTCGAGGGTGAATTCTTGGTATACTGTACGATGGTACTAATTCCTAGATGTAAGAGAATAACATCCGTGTGTTAATCGAAGGAAGTATTCTGCTAATGCGCGCCGTTCTCTGTTTCTCGTCGTTCTAAATATGGACGAACTGAGAGAATTCCTTTTCTAAAATCAGTTGTGTGTTTGTGTGTGTGTGTGTGTGTGTGTGTGTGTGGCGTGCGCGCATCACTCGGTCAGCCTATCTGAAGATCACCAATATTACCAAGTGCAATAGACGCTGCGAACCGACGGTAACATTCTGACCAGACCATTCGTACGCCATAACCAATAATTACTGCTCAACAATACTACACCAACACACACACACACCACACACCACACACACACACCCACACATATATATATATATCTTCCTTCTTTATGTTTCCGACGAAGAGCTCCGCTCGAAACGTCATACCTCCCTGCTTCCATCTCCTGATCGCCTATTAATAATATACTGTAATTGTTCCTGTTGTTGTTGTTTTTTTGTTTCCCTTTTGGATTAAATTATACCACTGCGCGCCTACACGGGACCCCTGTACCTTGGATACCCACTCTCGATTTTTTGCACCTACGGATTATTGTTACCATTCTTCCTGACCTACGGATCACCTGCAACCTTCTTCCGGAGTAACCGCTTACCGTGATGTAAACAATTACTTAATCTGTCCGTTGACTCTCAAATCTCTTTCCTGACTTTTTTTCAACTTTTTTCTATTGTTTTCAACTGTCTTCACCCTTTTTCTTCTTTCGTTGTTTTCCTGTTGTCTCTTCTCTCCTTTTTCCTGCTTCGCCACCACCCCTTACCACACCTGTACCTGTTTGCCACACCTCTCATCATGCCGACTTGCACTCGTTCGTCCCACACCTCAATCCCTCCTCAGCCCTACTCTCGTATGTCGCGTTCTCTCCCCCCACAATGTTCCGCACCTGCTATAAAACTTTCCCGCTTGCTTTTTTAAGAAACCCGCCACTCTAGTCATCTTTCCTTTCTCAGCCGGTGCCTCCGCCATCATGTCACACCACGGAAATTTCCTCTTGCGTTTCCTCGCTACCCCCCCCGAAACCCCCTATTCCTCCCCCTTCATCGAACCCACCCCTCGCTCGGACCTCCCGCCTCCCTCCTCCGCGCCACCATCCGCTCCACCCGCCCCCTCCTTGACTCCCTCGACCATCAACTTCCCCAGGCCTACCTCCTTCTCCTCCCGCCCTCTCTGCCCTCCACTCTTCACACCAACCTATCCTCCGCTTCATTCTTAATCTCAACCACCACTCTACAACCACCTCACACACACAAAAACAAAAAACTCCACCTCCTCCTCAACCCCTCGCCCCCTTCCCCACATCCTCCCCCACTGTTCCCCCCCCCCCCCCCTCCTTCGCACCTACCCCCCCCTTCCACGGACCCCTACCACCCCCACCGTGAACCTTCCTACGCCTAACCCATCTCACCCAACCACCCCTACCCTCCCCTTCACACCCCTGCACCCCTCCTCCGCCTGCCCCTAGTCCTCCCACCACCCCACCCCGCTTCCTCTCGCTGTTGTCACTATAACCCCCCCCACCTCCCCCTCTCCGCCGCTGAGCGCTCCCTCCTCAGTAAAGGTCTCCGCTTCACTGCCACTCACTCGCCACTGTGATATTCCGAGACTCGGGCGGACGTCACCTGTTCCTGTGCCGCCTCAAACTTCGCGCATACTACCACGCGTCCCCGCAGCGTCAAAACAATCAGGATTGCTTTTTGGGAGCTGGGGCGTCGTCCATCCATCTGGACGCCGCCCCCAGGCCTTTTCAGTAGCCTAGATTCGTGTTGTACATGACTGCAACGCTTTGGTCCCCACCGTTTCAACTTTGAACCAAGACCCCGCCGAGCCAACCTCACTCGGGCCGAATCCATTGCCCTCGCCCCCGTCCGCCGTCGTGATGACATTGTCATCAACCGGCGGACAAAGGCGGGGCAGTGGTAGTGTGGCGCGCGGACCTATACAGGGAGGAAGCGCTCAACCAGCTTCAAAATCCACTCTTCTATCGCCTCCTCCCCTCCGATCCCACCTCCTCCTACCACAACGAGTGTCCTCCACCATCCACGACCTCATCTCCTCCTCCGCTCTCCTCCCCCTCACCGCCACCAACCTCATCGTCCGCACACCCCGCACCTCCACCATCTACTTCCTTCCCAAGATCCATAAACCCTCTAATCCTGGCCGTCCCATAGTCCTCTGCCTGTAATTGCCCCACTGAACTCATCTCCCTATACCTCGACCGCATCCCTGTCCCCCTTAGTCCAGCCCGCCCATCCCACATACACGACACCAACCACGCCCTCCGTCCTCTTCAATTCCCTTTTCCTTCCTTCCAGCCCCTCACATCCTCCTCTTCACTTTAGATGTAAAATCCCTGTACACAGTGATTCCCCACAATGACGGTCTCCTAGCCCTCCAACACTTCCTCGACCGTCGTCCCGACCCCACCCCCAGCACCCCCACCCTTCTCCGTTTGGCCGAGCTCGTCCTCACCCTCAATTGCTTCACGTTCGCCGGGGAAACGTACCAACAGTGTCCGGGGTCGCGATGGGAACTAGATGGGCCCCAATTTCGCCATTCTCTTCTTTCTTGGCTACATTGAGGCCCAAGTGTTCTCCCAGTTCTCTGGGCCGACCCCCGAACTATCGGTCGCTAATCGACGACTGCGTAGGTGCCACCTCCCTTCCCGTGAACTTCTCTGCCAATTCATCTCTTTCCTTTCCAACTTTCACCCCTCCCTTCAATTCATCACCTCCACCATCTCCACACCTCTGTCAACTTCCTTGAATCTCCTCTCCTCCTCGGATCAACAATCCACCCCTCCAGATCTCTCACCACCACCACCGCCTTTTTTAAACTACGGATTCCCACCTCTATCTCACCTTCTCTTCCTCCCACCCCCTTCCACACCAAACGAGCCATCCCCTACTCCCAGTTCCTCCGCCTCCGACGTTTGTGCACCGCGACCAGGATTTCGAGACCCAATCTCAATACCTGGCCCGCATGTTCAGACTCCGAGGTTACCCCACACCATACTCCTCTCTGATGCCCTCACCCTCGCCGTCCGTCATCGACCGCACTACCGCCCTGTCTCCTTCCCCCCGCCCACCCCCCAACCGCACCCCCCTTCCCCCTCCTTTTCCACCCCTCTACCCTCCCCCTTCGTCGCAAGATACTACGTGCCTTCCGTCACTTCCAGCTTGATCCCACCACCCGCCCCATTTTTCCCTACTAACCTACCCCTGTCCTCTTTCAAACGAGCCCGCAATCTGCGTGACCTCCTGGTCCACAGCACCCTCCTCCTCCCCCTCAGCCCCACACGGATCATTCCCTTGCTCTAGATCCCGCTGCAAACACTTGCCCCTTCATCACCCACACCACCGGCTGTCACCGGCTCCAACCTGCACACTGTACGCATTAGGCACTCTTTTACGTGCACCTCGTCTGGCCTTATTTACTACTGCATTAAATGCAACCTATGCGGGATGCTGTATGTAGGACAGACGGGACGCCGGTTGTCCGACCGTTTCACTGAGCACTTAAGGGACGTTCGCCTACACTCTCTTTCTCCCGTCGCACGCCACTTCCGTTCGGCCGGCCATTCCCTAGATGACATCTCAGTGTTTGGTCTCGCCCCCCCACCAGGTCGCCCCCACTTTCCAGGCTCCACTTGGAGCAACGCTACATCTTCACCCCTACACACTACCACCCCACACGGACTTAACACAGCCCCCTCCTCTTGAGATCTGTTTTTTTTTTTTTTTTTTTTTTTTTTTGCACACCACCCACACCCACACACCCACCTGCCTCCCAACACGACACACACCCACCCACCTACTCCCACACACACCCCAACCACCTACCTCCCACACGCCTGTTCACACACACACATACGCAGACCCATTTACGTACATACATTCACACATTTAATCACACACACTTACAGACATACTAGCACACACTAACATACAAACCAACATGCACATACACACACACATACATACATACGCACAACACATACATACTTACACACACACACACACAGACATACATACACACATACACACACACATACATACGCACATACATACACACACACTCACACACACACACACACCGCACGTACATACTTCACACACACACATGCAAACATACATTTAGGCACATACATACATACATGCCCCAACATGCACACCCTTACACTGAATGCACACACACATACACCTTTTTGCATCCAGGCAGCCCCCCCTCTTTTCTGCTTTCCGGTTTTGGCTGATGGATCCTCGGTTCCCGCGCGTAGCGGGGCGTTCGAGGGCCTTTGCGCTCGCGCGCCTTGGCGCGCGCTGGGGGCTTGGTCGGCCCCTTGGGCTTGCGTTGTACTGCTTGTGCGTTGTGTGCGTGAGCGCGCTTTGTGCGTGTGGGCTTGCTTCGGATGTGCGCGTACGTATGTATGCATACATACCCACACACTCGCATGCATCCCTACCCACATACATACACGCACACCTACTCACACACACACATACACACACATACCTGCACACACACACACATACATACATACACATCAATACCTACTTCAGACATACACACACACAGACATACACCCATACACTCACACTCACACGCATACACACACACATACACACGCACACGTACACATACACACACACACACACACCTACTACATACATTACACACTTGTATACACACACACTTACATTCATACACACACACACCTACACAGCCATACCCTCACTCAGACACACACATCTACCTACACACACACAAACACACACGGACACACACCCATACATACATACATCTACCACACACGCCTACACACATACACACACATACATAAACACACACACATATACATATACACACATACGCACACACACATATACTTATACACATGCACACACACACCAACATACATACATACACCCTATACATACATACACACATACCCACATACTCCTATACGCCATACATACACAAAGACATACACACTTACACACTCACACAACATACACACACACATACTTACACACACACTCCCTGCACGCGCACACACATGCATGACAAACACCCATACCCTCACACTCACATACGCACCACACCAACAAACATCAACACGCACACGCACACACACAACACCTACACTCCCCCCCACATAACACACGCACCTACATACCCACACAACTCACGCATACACACGCCACCACACATACATTACACACGTACACCCACACCCACATACACATGCATACACACACACACACCAAACATGCACGGGACAAACACCCAGATACACACATACACCTATATACACACGCCTACACACAACTACATACACACACATATACACACGTCCCACACACCTCATACACCACACATACATACAAACACACATACATATATACCCCCACACACATGCACACACACACACACATACGCACATGCATGCATGCATGCACACGCGCACACCTACACGCATACACACAACACACACACGCACGTACACATACATACATACACACACGCATACATACACCCATCCACATACATGCATCCGACACACACATACATACACACTCACACATACATACACACACACACACTCACTCACAACACCTGTATGTACGCGCACACACATGCACATACACACACTTCCCCACACCCACACGTACATACATACACACTCACACACATACCACACACACACGGACATACATCTATGCACACCACACATACATACACACATACTCACATACATTCATCGCACACACTGCCACCCAGACATACACAACAGACACACTCACACATCCACACACATACATACGTACGCGCATACTCGCAGGCACGCGCACATACGCACTTACGGCCGGCTCGCGTTGCATACGCGTCGCATACACCTCCGCCCTTGGACCTGACGAGACCTCCCGCCCGTTCCTGGGACCGTCGCGTGTCGTTGGGTTTTCCCACGCCTGTCTCCGCGGTACCACTCTTCCATCTTCCCCTCAGCTGGAGTCCTTTTTCCTTAACCCCCCCCTTTTTTCGTTACACACACGCGCACACATATACACACCTTGCCTATATATATACATCACTCTTACACACATTCAAATCTACTCATTAATAATACCACCACGACACTGGACACACACCACACACTACTACTCAACACACGCTGGCACGCTACATACGTACGCCCCCACACCCTTCACTCCCTCCCTTCTCCTTCCTTCTTTTTCTTACTACTGACCTCCCTTCCTCCTTCCTTCTTTTTCTTAGCACTGACCTCGTCTGCTAGCTGACCACTAGTCTCGCCCTACCTCACACGCCTACAACAGACGCACACACTAACACACACATATATTTTTTTGTTTTTTCATCTCGCCTCACACACACACATACACACACGCACATGCAGCACACACTCACACATACACCACATCTGTTGGGTTACCAACCTTGTCTCACCACTCTTTGCCTTTAAAAACCCACTTTGCTCTTGTTATCGTCAACATCCGCCTTTCACCATGTGCAACTCGTAAACACCAGTCGTCTTTTTTCTCTTTCCCTGTTGCCCGCTCTGGGATCTTTTTTTCCTCTCTCTCTTCCTTCTTTATGTTTCCGACGAAGAGCTCCGCTCGAAACGTCATACCTCCCTGCTTCCATCTCCTGAGCGCCTATTAATAATAATACTGTAATTGTTCCTGTTGTTGTTGTTTTTTTGTTTCCCTTTTGGATTAAAATTATATATATATATATATATATATATATATATACATATATATGCATATACATGTGTGAGTGTGTGCGCGCGCGCGCGTGTTTGTGTGTGTGCACGTGCGTGTGGTGCGTGCGTGCGCGTGTATGTGTATATCCACATACATAGTGTGTGTGTGTATGTGTGTAAATTAGAGCCATTCTAAAATGTACAAAGAATTCACCCTCAATAGCTTTCTATTTTGCTCCAATAGCCATTCTTCTCTTTTGGTTTGTTTCCAAAATGCATAAGAAGATATTTTTCAGCGAGTAATTGAGTAATTCTACAAATTCTTTCGCATGTTTTAGAATTTTATATATATATATATAGGGTTTCCCGACCAAGTTTAGATTTGTAGCGACTAATATTATATATATATATATATATATATATATATTGACAATATAAAAATAGATAATAAACTGCGATATAAAACAATAAAATTTTTCTGAGAAATTTTATAAAATCTACGTAAAGTTTTTTGAAGAAGAGATATTGGATCTTTTCGGTTTGAACGGCAGTTTTTTCTAGCGGTGTCATATGAAATTGTCACCCATAATTATGACCCTAGTATCGATCTTTTGCATTTTAATGTTTTAGGGTTAGGGTTTGGGGTGGGGGGAAAGGTATCTTTTTTTTCTTCACAAATGTAAATAAACCCAATCTGTTTCTTAAACGAGGGACATATTTATACGGCACAGAATTTTTCACCTCAATAGACGTCATTGATTGGTTGAAATTGCAGAAATTGAAGAAAAACAACAACAAATATCTTACAAACTATAGAATTTTCTCAATAAAGCCAAGAGAAAAAGATGTTTTATAAACACATTCTACCAGTAAACGAAGTTTAAAATTTTTTAGTTACGTGGAAATTATTTTAAAAAACTGCCGATCAAACCGAAAAGACCCGAGATATTTATGTAATCTGTATCAATTAATGATTTCTTTCTTCTCTGAAGAACATATATGACCAAATATAGTTATCTATAAAATGAATTGCCGTGTTCTTGCTCTTTTCGTTGAATTTGTTTGATATTAACTCCTTTCGTTCATTTTCGTAACATTTTCAATCGGATTTAAGAAAGGTAAATTCTTTTCTACTCTAGGTACAAGGGCCGAAATTTATGGTGGAGGTGGACCAGTCGATTAGATCGACTCCACTGTGTAACTGGTACTTAATTCGTCGACTCCGAGAGGATGAAAGGCAAAGTCCACCTCGGCGAAATATAAACTCAGAACGAAAAGACAGACGAAATACCTATTTCTTTACTACCCACAAGGGGCTAAACACAGAGAGGACAAACAAGGACAGACAAACGGATTAAGTCGATTATATCGACCCCAGTGCATAACTGGTACTTATTTAATCGACCCCGAAAAGGATGAAAGGCAAAGTCGACCTCTGCGAAATTTGAACTCAGAACATAAAGACAGCAGGTAGGTAAATTAAATTTAGATTTAACGCGTTCATTACTGAGCTTAAGCGATACAGTTATAGAAATAATGGGTGTACTTCCATAATTTAATTAACAATCTGTTGTTTTTTAACACACCTTCACTGTTTTTCTTATTTTGCATGGGTATGTCTGCATAATCATTATTTATATTATGACTAACTATATATATTTTTTATAACTATCTATTTCTATAACTGTCTATATATTTTTTACTATAATGGTACACTGTATTCTGCTTGCTTCTATGTTCTCGTTTTGTTTTTAAATATAGTAAAATTCTTTGAGCATCCTTCCCTGGAGATATTCTTAATTGTGGTAATTAACCGAATTAATTTAGTTGAATTAAATTAAATTTGGCTAATTTAATTTGTTACCATGTGGTTGGTAAGCAAGCTACATACCACACAGCCACTCCTGCGCCTACATATATATATATATATATATATATATATGTGTGTGTGTGTGTGTGTGTGTGTGTGTACTTGCTTCGGCAGTACATATACTAAAATTGTAACGATACAGAGAAGATTAGCATAGCCCCTGCGCAAGGATGACACGCAAATTCGTGAAGCGTTCCATATTTAACAGGGCGGTGAGCTAGCAGAATCGTTAGCACGCCGGGCGAAATGCGTAGTCGTATTTCGTCTGCCGTTACGTTCTGAGTTCAAATTCCGCCAAAATCGACTTTGCCTTTCATCCTTTCGGAGTCGATAAATTAAGTATCCGTTATGCACTGGGGTCGATGTAATCGACTTAATCCGTTTGTCTGTCCTTGTTTGTCCCCTCTCTGTTTGGGCCCTTGTGGGTAATAAAGAAACATAAATGTGTGTGTGTGTGTGTGTGTGTGTGTGTGTGTAATTAGTCGTCCGTACAAGTAAAACGTTGACAGTGGCAGTTTCGGCGTACCTACCTTCACCGGACTGTCTGCTGTAGGCCCAGCAATCCGACACGTCGAAGTCACTGTTAACCTGTCCCTTGTGTTCTTTTATCCTTTATTCTTTTACTTGTTTCAGTCATCTGACTGCGGTCATACTGGAGCACCGCATTGAGGGGTTTAAGTCGAACAAATCGACGCCAGGACTTGTTTTTAAGTCCTAGTACTTATTCTGTCATTCTCTTTTGTTGAACCGCTGTTACGGGGAAGTTAACACACCAACACCGGTTGTCAAGTGGTGATGGGGGACAAACACAGACACAAAGATACACACACACACACACATATTAGATTGTTCCGACAATAATGGCCGATTTCAGAAACAATTTTATTCTGGAAAAATTAACAATAGAAATGTTTTGATTAGTCAAAGTATGAGCCGTGAACATCGCTGCATCTCTGCCATCGATCAACGAGATTAATTGTGCCTCGTTGATAAAAACTTATTGGCTTTGATGCTAAGAAATCTTTGAAAGCTGATTCCACCTGTGGTTTGGACCTGAAAGTTTTATCACTTAAAAGCGTGTTTAAAAGCTTTTAAAAAATGGTAATCAGGAGGTGAAAGGTCAGGAGAATATGGAGGATGTGGTAAATTCTCGTATCCCAAGTCTGTGAGTTTCTGCAGCATCATTTTTGCAACATGTGTATTAGCATTATCGTGGAGTAGAATTGAGCCATGCCGATTCACCAATGCAGGTCTCATTTTTTGCAAGTGAGCATGCATTTCAGTGAGATGATTGCAGTAAACCTCTGCTGCAATGCTCTGATTGGCTTCAAGAAAGCTGTAATGGACAACACAAATTGCAGGCAACCAGACAGTCAACATAATCTTTTGCTGATGCAACTTTAGCTTTGGGAAACGTTCAGGGGACTCAACACGATCAAGCCATTGACCTGATTGTTTACGGTTATCATAAAGGATCCACTTTCGTCAAGAAAAAGATCATTGGTGTTTCGCAGAACGTAACGGCAGACGAAATACCACTAAGCATTTCGCCCGACGGGCTAACGTTTCTGCCAGCTCGCCGCCTTCAGCTTAATAATTATCTGTTGTCATTTACGACTTGGCAAAAAAGCAACATATGCGTGTACGTGTGCGCGCAATCGATTATTTCCTCTGCATCTGTTGGCCTCGCGCCAAAATCTTAAACAGTTTCTCTGTTATCACCTGTTCATAAGCATTACAATATGTGTGCGTGTGTGTGTTTGCGTGTGTGTGATAAGCAGTTTCCAGGCTCAGTTCCAAGAGTGGCACCTTAAGCAAATGTCTTCTACTAAATGTCTTCGACTAAAAAGGTGGTGCTCCAGCATGCCGCAGTCAGATGACTGAAACAAATAAAAGTATAAGTACGAAAGTGTAGCCTCAGGCCGACCAAAATCTTGTGTGTGAATTTGGTAGACGTATATATGTATGTGTGTGTGTAAATATATATATATATATATTCACGCATATCTAAATTTGTACATACATACATACATACACACACACACACACACACACACACACACATATATATATATAGGCGAAGGAGTGGCTGTGTGGTAAGTAGCTTGTTTACCAACTACATGGTTCCGGGTTAAGTCCCACTGCGTGGCACCTTGGGCAAGTGTCTTCCACTATAGCCTCGGGCCGACCAAAGCCTTGTGAGTGGATTTGGTGGACGGAAACTGAAAGAAGCCCGTCGTATATATGTATATATATGCGTGTGTGTGTTTGTGTGTCTGTGTTTGTCCCTCTATAGCATTGCTTGACAACCGATGCTGGTGTGTTTATGTCCCCGTTACTTAGCGGTTCGGCAAAAGAGACCGATAGAATAAGTACTGGGCTTACAAAAGAATAAGTCCCAGGGTCGAGTTTCTCGATTAAAGGTGGTGCTCCAGCATGGCCGCAGTCAAATGACTGAAACAAGTAAAAGAGTAAAAGAGATATGTGTGTGTATATATATATATATATATATATATATAATATCCTGCATAAATGCCAAGATATCTCGTCCCTCCGTGCATTTTGCACCAACGATCCAAGATCAAACACTTTAAAATTCGTAGTTTGTCAACACCCCACCACCAATACACACGCGCGCGCGCGCACAAAGCAGATTCTATTCCTTAAAGTCCCATGAAAAATTTTCCATTCCCGAAATCAAAAATTCTGACTAACGCTACTTCCGCTCAGCCTCAGCCGGTGACACTAAAAATAGTCAAGTCACCGAAATGTAATTATTTTCGCTGTCTAAAATACATCCGGGGGTGATGGTGACACGGAGAGATAGCACGAACACCGAAACAGAAATGGCAGGGCGTATAAAATATATCCGGACTGTCAGTGACACCAGGGATGGTTAAAACAGAGAAATGTAAAAGGCGGGATGTCTTGAGCAGATTCTCATTTTAGTTTGGCAAGAAGAGAAACGGTGTCGATCGTTTTCTCTCCTGACTTTACGTTCCCAGTTTGCTCTTGAGGAAGTAGAACTTGATGCATGCTTACATACATACATACATACATACATACATATACATATATATATATATATATATATATATTTACTTATATACGTGTATATATATACATGTACATATATATATATAGTATATATATATATATATATATATATATATATATATATATATATATATATATATATATATAAGCCCTGGGCACAAACAAGGACAGACAAAGGGAAGATGGACACTGAAAGATGCACGCAGTGTGTATATTTAATATATATATATATGGTGTGTTTATGTATCCGAAACTAAGCGGTTCGGCAAAATACACCGATTGAATAAGTACTAAGCCTTACAAAGAATAAGTCTTGGGACCGATTTGTTCCACTAAAGGCGGTGCTCCAGCATGGCTACAGTCAAATGCCTGAAACGTCTAAAAGGTAAACAGTATCTATCTGTCTATCTATCTATCTATCTATCTATCTATCTATCTATCTATCTATCTATCTATCTATCTATCTATCTATCTATCTATCTATATATATATATATATATAATATATATATATATATATATATATATATATATATATATTATATACATATATATATATATATATTTATTATTCATTTCGTTTACGGTAAACGTTTTTAAGTACGCATATAAAAGCTATTTTATTATGTCGGCTACGACTAGTGATTTGAACCTACGACAGCAGTTTTATGGAATCGTACCGTTACCCCCAACTTTAATACCATATCGTCTGCAGAAATGAGTGCATGAGCAAAGATCCACCTGATGTCCATAGATATATTACACATTGGACTGCATTCATCCGAAGTATATGGATTATGGTGGCCAAAAGTTTGTGATTCGTAGAAACGCGCATAGCGATGCATTGAAATATTCATAAATTCCATCCATGGTGTATTTCTATATTATTACATATATATATATATATATATATTATATATATATATATATATAGGGAGTGGGTGTGGTAGTTAGCTTGCTTACCAACCACTTGTTCAGGGTTCAGTCCCACTGCGTGGCACCTTGGGCAAGTGTCTTCTACTATAGCCTCGGGCTGACCAAGGCCTTGTGAGTAGATTTGGTAGACGGAAACTGAAAGAAGCCCGTCGTATATATGTATATGTGTGCGTGTGTGTGTGTGTGTTTGTGTGTCTGTGTTTGTCCCCATCAACATCGCTTGACAACCGATGCTGGTGTATTTACGTCCCCGTAACTTAGCGGTTCGGCAAAAGAGACCGATAGAATAAGTACTAGGCTTACAAATAAGACCCGGGGTCGATTTGCTCGACTAAAGGCGGTGCTCCAGCATGGCCGCAGTCAAATGACTGAAACAAGTAAAAGAGTAAAAGAGTAAAAAGAGTAAAAAGAGTGTGTATATATATATATATATATATATATATATATATGCTCACACACACACATAAATAAACCTGAGAGTTAGTTACCCGTCAAATGACCGATAACTTTGCAAGCAAACTTTTGCCACTCTGGGCTAATACCAGGAAATATGGTTGTCAAACAAGAATTAAAACTCCAAATTTTATCAAATTGAACGCAAATTTTCAAAAACATACGTATATATTTATTAGTTTGAAAGAAAATTAAATAAATGTCTCTTTCGTATCTTTGCAATAAATATTTTTACTCAGCATTACCATATACATATATATATATATCACGTGATCACGTGACCGACCAGACCATCAGATGTTTTTACACATCGCTGGTCACAATGCGCTCGCATTGTTTTAGCCTTCGAACGACGCCACCCCGCTGGCTAAGCGAGCAGGCCAACAGAAGAAAGAGTGGTGAAAGAGTACAGCAGGGATCACCACCCCCTGCCGGAGCCTCGTGGAGCTTTTAGGTGTTCCCGCTCAATAAACACTTACAACGCCCGGTCTGGGAATCGAAACCGCGAGTCCGCTGCCCTAACCACTAGGCCATTGCGCCTCCATATATATATATATATTGTGACGAAAGAACTTTGACCGAAATAAGATTAAGATTAATGTAAAATAAATATCACTGAAGCAAAATAACACCAAATATATAGTGCGTGTGTTTTTATTGGCTAAACTGGCAATATGACCATTCCGAAATATACCATATATATATATTATATATATATAATATATATATATATATATATATATACATATATATATATACATACATATATATATATATATATATATATTATATATATATATATATATATATATATATATATATAATATATATATATATAATATATATATATGTGGTGTGTGTGTGGTGTAGCTTGCTAACCAACCACATGGTTCCGGGTTCAGTCCCACTGCGTGCATCTTGGGCAAATGTCTTCTGCTATAGCCCCGGGCCGACCAATGCCTTGTGAGTGGATTTGGTAGACGGAAACTGAAAGAACCTGTCGTATATATGTATATATATATGTGTGTGTGTTGTATATGTGTTTGTGTGTCTGTGTTTGTCCCCCTAGCATTGCTTGACAACCGATGCTGGTGTGTTTACGTCCCCGTCACTTAGCGGTTCGGCAAAAGAGACCGATAGAGTAAGTACTGGGCTTACAAAGAATAAGTCCTGGGGTCGATTTGCTCGACTAAAGGCGGTGCTCCAGCATGGCCGCAGTCAAATGACTGAAACAAGTAAAAGAGTAAAAGAAAGAGAATATATTTATATATATATATATATATATAAAATGAGATAGAGGTTGAAAATTCAACCCACCATGGGATAACAAATTTAATTCTCTGAAGAGGCCGTGGGGCATCCTTGTTAATGCCTCATTTATACCTGCCTTTATGGCTTATATGTTAAATGAGGTATGACTGCCCTTGCTGCCGAAACAGCTGTCAGATATGATTTAATTACATATTATATTTGAAATTTTATACTTATATCTCCTTGTCTATTTACATTTACTGTATATTTTGTATAATGCCTTTACTGATATGTAATGGTGTAATAAAGTATTGATTGGGTATCATCTGATAGTTGATGTTTTATTGATTTAAGTATGTTTCTTTCTTTCTCCATTTTCTAATTTTGTAGTATATATAATATATATATATATATATATATATATATATATATATATATATATAATACATGCCGTGTACAAAACCATACAAAAAACAAAACAAACACTTCATTCATATCGACTTGCTTATGTGTTAAAGAACCATGTCAGCAATATTGGTGGAAGGGTTTTCAACACCTCTTCAAACCACGACAACATAGCTCTGGAGAGTAAAAGGAAGTTTACCCGCTAATATAAACTCAGCTAATGAATCGAAAAATCACAAAATTCTTGATCGTAAGGCAACCTTATTCAAGTTTTCATAAATGGTCAATGTCAGCATTTCCAAGAACATCCAAGATCTGATTCGGAAACATTTTACGATATGATGTAATTATTCTAAACGATTCAATCCGCAAAACGTAAATGTTAGCTACAGTTGCATGAATAATACGGCGAGCATTATTCGTAATAGCGAACATCATCACCAGTAGTAAGCATCATAAGCCAGCTAATGCTATCCCTAGTTCACTTAATACGCTTAAGAGCTTAGAAACAGATTCCGTGGGCAGTTATTTGAGTAATTCTGTGAAACCAAGTAGCAGCTGCGATAACTGCAGCTGGCAAAATAAAGTTATTCCACTTGGAAAATGAATGCACTGCTGAATCAGTAATCTATTAAGTTAGTAGATTAGTGTCAGTCCCAGGTGTCGCACAACCCATAAACCAAACAAGGAAATGCGGGGGTGGCAGCTTCAAGAGCAAAGTAATTAATCCATACATCCAACTAGCATACGGATGAAAGAAAAAGCACGGCATATGTTAAGTTACTTATGGCGCTTGAAATTTTATAACATCTGGTCTATAATATTGATTTCAAACTTTGGTACAAGTCCATTAATTTCGAGGGAGGGAATAAGCCGATTTCATTGATCCCAGTGTTCAACTGATATTTATTTTATCGAACCCAAAGGGATGAGGGTTAAAGTCTGCCTTGGCGAAATTTGAACTCAGAATGTAAATACGGACAAAATTCCGATAAGCATTTTTCCCAGCGTGCTAACGTTTCTTATTTCTTTATTACCCACAAGGGGCTAAACATAGAGGGGGAAAACAAGGACAGACAAAGAGATTAAGTCGATTACATCGACCCCAGTGCATGACTGGTACTTAATTTATCGACCCCGAAGGGATGAAAGGCAAAGTCGCCCTCGGCGGTATTTGAAATTAGAACGTAACGGCAGACGAAATACCTATTTCTTTACTACCCACAAGGAGCTAAACACTGATGGGACAAACAAGGACAGACAAAGGGATTAAGTCGATTACATCGACCCCAGTGCATAACGGTTACTTAATTTATCGACCCCGAAAAGATGAAAGCCAAAGTCGCCCTCGGCGGAATTTGAACTCAGAACGTAACGGCAGACGAAATACCGATTCGCATTTCGCCCGGCGCGCTAACATTTCTGCCAGCTCGCCGCCTTCCTCTGTGCGGTAATATTACACTTCAAAATGAAGTAGACCCACTTCCCTATTTTTCTAGTTTCTGTGAAAATGAAAAAATATTTCGTCCTCATCAAAGGCAAAAAAGGAGGGGGGGCACTTTAAACACAAAGTCGGCGTTAACCTCTAAGTGTCGCCACGAAAACAAGTTATTTATTTCAAATTTCAACAGAACTGTCTACCAAAACAAAGCAAGTATAAACACACAGATAAAGAAAATACAAGTCCAGAGAGCTCCGTTTCGTACGCGAGACAAAAAAATGTAAGTAACCAGTCCGACAAAAGGAGGCACCCATTCTAAAAGCCAGCGCCGTCAGAAGAATGTCCATCTACAGAATCATAGAACTCTGAAGTATAGAACGCCATAATCTGGAACTGTGAAGTCGTAATAAATTTAACATTCATTTGAGGTATTACCAAGTGCATAAATCAAACGCAATACAAACTGTATATGTACATGTGCATCTGCGAGAGAGTGAGTGAGTGTGAACATATGTGTTTGTATCTATATACATATATACACATAAATATATACATACACATACACACACATATATATACATACACGCGCGTGTATCATATGCAAGTGCGAATGATGTTTTCATTTAGCTAATGAACAATAAGCTGTAACCCTTTGTTTAAACAACAGTAAAATTAATTTTTCATAAATGTTCTTTCTTTTTACTTTTGCCAGCCTTTCAAATGTGGGAGGTATTTCTGCTGCACCCTGTGTGTGTGTGTGTGTATGTATATATATATATATATATATACATATGTATGTATTTATATCTCTCCATCTATTCATCTCTCTTTCTATTTGTCTATTCATCTCCTCTCTCTGTATATATATATATAGGGAGAGATATATATAGACAGACCGACAGACAGACAGACAGATAGATAGATAGATAGATAGATAGATAGATAGATAGATAGATAGATAGATAGATAGATAGATATATAGGCAATACATACACGTGCCTCGCATGCGCCTCTTAATTGCTACAAAAGCAAACGAAGTATTTAACACGAGCGAACTCAATACTTAATTCAAAGTAATTTAAGTTAAACTGCTGACAGCGAACGGAAAATGAAAAATGAAAAACGTTTAGTAAACATGAAAGTCGAACGGAAAATGAAAACTGTTTAGTAAATGATGCAATATAGATAGGTTTATATTACCTTTAATCCGGGACACACTTATGTATCTCTCTGTATATCACATATTGCAAACTTAGTTTAGCGGTATAAAGCGCGAAATAATGGCCGCATACTTCATATGTATATATATATGTAGAGAGAGAGAGAGAGCAGACAATGCTTGTATGTGTACAATTTATATACATTCGTATACATGTATATGTAATTGCATATTCGTTTCCTTTTTCGTTTTGATATCTTAAAATTCGTTTTGTACTGCTACTCATTTAAGTTATCTCTGCTTGTTCATTTTCTCAGTTTAATCCAGAGTTAAATTTGAGCGGCCGCTTGCTTGGTAATATGGTTGTGAAGGAAACCATCTTGTTTTTTTTTTCTTTCATCCTTTAAATCTTAAGGTCTCACACGTTTTTATTGTCGTAGATATCGTGGTAGTTTGCAGCGTATGAATTCAGGAGTTGCATTTTCTCTCCCCAGCAACTCAAATCCAGCCGTACTTAGCTCGAGGGGGATCGGTACCTATCCTGTTACTCCAATGATAATAGGTATGGAACAGAAAGCTTGTAAGTATTTTTTGTGTGTGTGTGTGTCCTCTGGTTTTCGTTTTAAAATTTCTCATCAATAGAGAGGGTTGGTATGTAACCTTGGAAATTAATCAAAATCAACCAGCTAACTATGTATCTATGTATTCGCACACATATTTTTGTATACAAAAAACTAGCCGTTGTAGATATGAATCTGTGTGTAGATACGATCTGTGTGTATATCTATAAATGAGTACATGCCTTTCTTTTGTTCTGCTTCGTTTTTTACGAGTAAAATGTTTCCATGTGTTACATATTTCCGTAGTTCCGTTAATGGGTTGTAACTGTTTCATAATTAGCTGTGTTCTTCCCAGTTGTGTGAAGACCACCATTTCAAGACTGGTGATGAAAGAATTAGTTGCATAACCAAGATCCACAATAATTACTGTTATAAAGCTAAAGTCCTGGATGAAGTATCTGTAGATTTCTCATAAATTCAGCATAAATCTTTCCTTTTCCTTTTATCGTTAACTGGACAACAGGTTTCCATTGCTGTGCATAATTTCTTCGTCTGTCCCAGATCACAATGTCTGGTCTACTAGCTTTATATTTTACAGAGGTTTACACTGCGACATTCTGAAGCCGTCTCTTTGTAATCATAGATAAGTACACCCTCCATATCACTATCATTCCTTGTATTTTCAGCCATGGGGACATCATTTCTCTATTCTGCTTTGTACGATTCTTTATCTTTACATCCATTTCCATAGGTAGATAACATCAAGTTGACATTTTCGGCAGTTGCTTATACAGTGGGTGATATATCTGGTGTTGGTTCCACAGAGTCTGAACTGATCATAGCAATTTGATATTTTACCTACAGTCACAATTTTTTTATGCTTCAAGTATTTCATTAATTCAAGTCTCCTGGATTTCAGAAGCATAGATTTCAAAGAGAGTGTTAATATGCCGGTTGAAGATAGAATTACTTTGGCTATCTTTGTCACTCTGTATGATATACTGATAAAAGCCTTCTCCCTTTCATCCCGTTCCAACAGAGTGGTAAAGCTTCCCCGGGTCGTCAAGTGTGTGGGTCCTTGGTTATCCTGAAGGGATACATTTTCAATGAGCCCTTTTCCGACTCGTATGATTTTTGCCGCATCTATTTATACAGTTGAACCGTGGCTACTCTTCGATATTTTGTGAATAAAATTCCTTTGTACGTAGGCATGTACGTTTGCTCGTGAGTCTGAAGGAGTTTACGCATGAACGTATAACTGTATATGTCTGTATATATCAACGAATATGTGTATGTGTGTGTGTGTGTGCGTGTGCGTTTGTGTGTGTGTATGTATATATATGCACACACACACAATATATATACATACACACACACACACATACACACACACACACAATATATATATATATATATATATATAATATATATATTATATATATATATATATATATAAGGATTGATCAGCCGAAATTGCGAGGATGATCTGGTTCTTGACTGAGGATGTGAAGCTTCGAAGGACCCGTCCTTGTTTTTTTGTATCATCGATCTCGATGTTTTGTTGTCCCTTTTTGTATCACTTAGTTGTCCGGTTGTTTTGCGTTCTTGTCCCACTTTGTATTTTATATGTATAATATATTTATATATGTATACATAAATATGCATGTGTACGTTTTAATATATATATATATATATATACGTGTTTGTGTATGTATGTTTATATATATATATATATGCATTTATGTATATATATGTATAACTATTTTTCTCTCTCTCTCCATATATATATATATATGTGTATGTGTGAGAGAGAGAGAGACAGACAGAGAAACAGATAGACAGAAAGAAAGATTATGCTCGTGTGTGTACGTCCATCAATGTGTATATATTGATCTTCAACAGTTGAAAGAATTTTCTGCTTCTATTTTTGTTTTTTGGTTCCTCGTTTTTTTTTTTTTGTCGAAAGCCACACGACAGAGCCAGAAGCCTGAATTATAATGTTAATATACCTTCTAAAACACATGACCTTCTTTCGCAATGATGCAATCGCGAGTCAGCTTTTCATCATTTTTGTCAGCTTAGCAATTTATCAATTATTTCTCTATGCTCCCGCCACACTTATCATCGTTCATACTTCTCTCTTATTCTACCTGTCTCCTCCTCCTCCCTCAATCTCTTTCTTTCTCTCTTTCTTTATCCAACTTTCTCTCTAATTCTAGATCTCTCTCTCTCCCCCTTTGTCTCTCTATCTTCTATATCTCTCTCATTTTCCCCGTCTGTCTCGCCTTCTATAATCCAGTCCTTGCTTTCGCTCTATCACCAGCAGTCAAACTCTTACATTTATTTTCGTTCAAATATTACGATTTTGTTCCGATTCTTGCGTCATAATTTCTCCCTCTGCCTTTTCTCTCACCTGTTTAATCAGGTTAATTATAGCATGTCACCTGCACGCCTCTGCAGATTACATCATTGCTGCAGGAGCAAGCTGGTGCACATTGCAATTTCTTTAACAGATATTCTTCTACACGAGACATTCTTTGGAATAATACGCCATGAGGAAGACGACTGTCTCAGCATTTTGTGTGTCGCTTCTCCACAATATAATTTCGTTGTTGTAGTTATTGGTGGTGGTGGTGGTGGTGGTGGTGGTGAAGGGGACGGTGATGACATCGGTGGCGATGGCAGCGGCGGTGGTGGCGACGGCGGCAATGGTGGTGGTGGTGGCAGCGGTGATGGTGGTGTTGGTGTTGGTGGCGACGATGGTGATAGTGAAGGGACGGTGGTGGCGTCGGTGGTGATGGCGACGGCGGCAATGGTAGTGGTGGTGGCAACGGTGGTGGTGGTGGTGGTGGTGGTGGTGGTGGTGGTGGTGGTGGCAGCGGTAGTGGTGGTGGCGGATCTAGAAATTATATCAGAGGAGGATGTAGAAATTGAAACTTTTAGGGTTTGGAGTTTGAATACGAAGACGGTACCAATATTAACACGATTTTTGTCCCTGGGTAGCAACTGTTATTTCTTATTTTCTAACCCTTAGAGAGTATAAAAAATGGCTGATATTTCCTTCAAATTTCACTTTTGTTACATTTATTCAAACCTCAAAGAATCCCTCTCAACACGTGGCTATGATGTTCCCCCACTACTCCTGCTCATCAACAGAAATGCTCGTATCGTCAGCCATTAAGAGACGTGGTCAGATGGTTAAGGTCAAGCAAATGACAAGGAAATCGGGGGTATTGAGCAGAATCTGTCTGAAATGTAATGGAAAATATGTCAGTTTCAAAATATTGATGTCCAGATCACAAAAGCAAAGTTTGAAGGGAATGGAAGTCATTTCCTTTAATTTCTAGGATCTTTTCGGTTTGACCGGCAGTTTTTAAAAATAATTTCCACATAACTAAACACTTTTAAACTTCGTATACTGGTAGAATGTGTTTATAAAACATCTTTTTCTATTGGCTTTATTGAGAAAATTCTATGGTTTGTAAGATATCTGTTGTTGTTTTTTCTTCAATTTCTGCAATTTCAACCAATCAACTACGTCTATTGAGGTGAAAACATTCTGTGCCGTATGAATATGTCCCTCGTTTAAGAAACAGATTGGGTTTATTTACATTTGTGAAGAAAAAAAGATACCCCTAACCCTAAAAGAGATTGAAATGCAATAGATCGATACTAGGGTCATAATTATGAGTGACAATTTCATATGACACTGCTAGAAAAAACTGCCGTTCAAACCGAAAAGATCCAAATATTGATGTCCAGATCACAAAAGCAAAGTTTGAAGGGAATAGTAGTCATTTCCTTTGATTTCTATATAGAAGCAAATAGGAAACAGCAGTTACTGAACAAAGACAGCAAGCAAATCTGTGGTAGAACATTTACTACAACGATATTTCTGCTTCAGCAACTCAGCGCTGAATCTGCCTGAAATGTAATGGAAAATAGGTCAGTTTCCTCCATATCTATGTAATTCAAAATATAAACAATAATAAACCATAAAATAAATTTTTATTTCTCAAGGTGAAACAAAACTAACAGTAAGATGGAAAATAGCATTTATTTTTGTTAACTTCAATTTTATTTATTGGGTTGTCCGGAAAGTTCGTGCCGATTTACAGTAGCTTACCTTTCGACTAATTTTAGAACATGGCTGAGTCCATAAAATAGGATTTGACTACACCTCCATTTAGAGCACAGTTTAAGCTATCTTTTCGTGGAAGAAGATTTATGTTCCTATAACCT